>NC_056739.1:889017063-889289563 GCF_019279795.1 Protopterus annectens
CGAGAACCATTCGCAGGAGAGCTCTTTTTGTACACAGGTATTTTCGTCTTCCATCTTCGCATTCCGAAATGGCATCTGTCAGCCAACAGTCCATGGACATTCCGAAAAAACGCAGAGATAAGGATAGTGACAGACCACACAAGGCTAAGCCTTCTGCCGTTTCTACCGCTAAGCAGGTCGTCAGTTCTCTAGAATTCATTGAGGTGCTTTCGCAGCCCCCGATGCCTGATTCGATATGTACGCAGGCCTTTCAGAGTCTGGTATGCCACAGAAATCTTCTTTGTATTCTGAGCCTTTGGCTGTCTCTACCTCGGTTGGGTCTGGAGCCGCAACGCAGGCACCGGCTTCTGAGGAGGCCTCTCAAATTACCGAATCTAGACAAAAACCTACGTCTTCTCATCCGTCTACCTTTCTCTCAGACCGATGGATACTCTTAGGCCTAGAAGCCAAGCCACTGCTAGAAAATTTGCCTCTAGCCACCATCTTGCTCCTGCTCCACCACCCCAAGCACAAATGTTTAAAATGGTGGAGGATCTCATTTCCCTTATTAGGGGTAGTCAGGCCACAACTTCTAAAAGGAAAATACACCCTTCTCCAGAAATTATGACAGAACAGGATTCTGAGAAATCTGACTATTCAGATTTTGAAGAGCAACAATCACCTCTGGCTGCTTATGAGGATTCATATTATGCAGAGGAATCCAATACTTCTGCCTCCCTACCAGAAGACCTTTCCTTTGGGGAAACCCTTCACACCCTCAGGGAACATTTCCAATGGGAATCTCAGGACTTCCCCCGGTCTAAGGAAAGACTTAGAGAGTTTCTGGACCTGCTCCAGCACAGACCCCTGGCCACCCCCCCCCCCATTTTAGAAGTGGTGGATGATGTTTTCCATGAATCCAGCTTAGCCCCTGACGCCCTCCCACCTGCTCCCAGTAAGCCTGACAGGTATTACAGAGTAGCGGATTCTCACAAATACCTGTACAGAATTCCTGCGGCAGACCCAGAGGTCATTACACAGGGACCTAAAGGAGCTAAGAGTAGCTCTGCCAAGAATCCTACTCCTTCTGACAAGGATTCCAGAGGTCTGGACAGATGGGGTAAAAAAGTCTAGACCTTAGCAACCTTAGCTGTCAGAGCACTAAACTGTCAGTTCCATATGTTAAAATTTCAGCAGCACACTTAGGGACTATTAAAACAAAAGATTTCAACCTTTTCTGATTGCGCCAGTTCAAAAGAGTTAGCAGATTTACTGTACTCTACTTGTCAAGTGGCCAAACACTCATTGCACTGTGGATATGACGTCCTAGAAACCTCAAGCAGGGCAGCAGTGTCAGGATCTGCCATTAGGAGACATGCATGGTTGAAGGAACAACCTCTCCCTGATCATGTCAAGTCTAAACTAATTGGTGCATCCCTGGATAAAGACCGCTTGTTTGGAGCAAAAGTAGAAGAGGTGCTTAAAAAGATGGGTGACAAAGCAAAATCTAAGCAAACAGTAAAAGATTTCTTTCAGATTCAACCTCCCAGGTTCAGCAGGAACTTTCCCTTTAAGCACAGGTCCTTCCCTGCATCTAGCAGACCAGGGCCAAGGTAAGCCCCTCAGGGACAGACCACCCAGGTCCCAATTCCAGGAGTAGCAGAGAACCAAACAGTGTACTACTTCCGTCCCAAAGGCAGGGAGTTCTAAGCCACCCTTCTATTGCAAAAATTCTCAATGACTCCCTCTCCCCTTCCTTCACCCATCAAAACCTAGGAGGAAGGCTCTCCCTCTGCAAAGAAAATTGGCTGTCTGTAACAAAGGACCAATGGGTCTTAAAGATAATTTTTCTGGGATACAAATTCTCTCTCAACAAACTCTCAATTCCAAGAGGGTACCCAGACTTACCTCCAAATCAGTGGGCAGAGGCATTGAAACAGGACCAAACTCTCGTATCCCAGGGGGCAGTAGAGCCTGTCCCCTCAGATCAAACAGGCCAAGGCTTTTATTCCAGACTATTTCTTGTTCCCAGAAAAGAGGGCACTTGGCGCCCCATCCTGGATCTATCCATTCTGAACACCTCCCTGGTGGTCCCCAATTTCAAAATGCTAACTTTGCAGCAACTGCTGCTTATGCTGACAAAAAAAGCCTTGCTAGTGACCCTAGACCTAAAAGATGCCTACTTCCACATCCCCATAAGGGAATCCTGTAGGAAATTCCTGCGCTTCAGAGCAGGATCACAACACTTTCAGTTCTCTGCACTACCCTTTGGCTTATCTACTGCACCCAGAGTATTCACCAAATGCTTAGCCCTGGCCATAGCTTTTTGCAGACAGAGAAATATACAGATGTGCCCTTATCTGGACGACTGCCTTATTCAGGCAGAGTGCAAAGAAAAGCTGCTCCAGGACCTTATCTTTGTCAAAACCCTCCTAACTTCCCTAGAGTTCACCATTAACGAGAAAAAAATCAAAGCAAACACCCTCCAGGAAGATCATTTTCTTAGGAGCACTGCTGGACACAGCATCTGAAATGGCCTTCCTGTCCCCAGAAAGGCAGAGCTTCCTGCCTCTTTACTTTAACCAGCTGGCTTCCAGAAGTCATCTAACTGTGAGGAAGTTCCTGCAAGCCTTGGGGTACATGGCATCGTCTTGCATCCTTCTAATTCTTCTGGCCAGACTTCACATGAGGCAACTTCACTGGTATCCAAAGAAGCCTCTAGAGACCTCTCTCCCTCTGGTTCCCTGTTTAAGGTCCAAGTTTCTCTGGTGGACAGGAGCCTGTTCCAAGAACAAGGGTCTCCCCTTCATCCTACCGGCCAAACCATCACTACCGATGCCTCAGGCATTGCTTGGGGCACTCACCTATCAGGCACGTGCACCCAAGGTGTTTGGGATGCCCAGCACCTTCCCTTACACATCAGTCAGAAGGAAATGATGGCAGTACAAAAGGCTCTGACATCCTTCACACCCCATCTCAAGCCAGGGGTTCTCCTTATCAAAACCGACAACACCACAGTAATATGGTATATCAGCAAACAGGGAGGGACCCAATCTTACCCTCTGTGCAGGCTAGCCATGAACCTCTGGCTGACAGCCTCCTCCACGGGATTACACCTAATTGCCCAATACCTACCAGGTTTAAACAACACCCTGGCAGACCACCTAAGCAGAAATTTACTGGGCCCTCACGAATGGCAGCTCCACAGAAAAATCTTTTACAGGTCATTCATGAGTGGGGAACTCCGGAGGTGGATGTCTTTGCTTCGCACCTCAACCACCAGCTAAAAAAATTCTGTACCAGGGAGTATCACCACCTAGCATGGAAGGTGGATGCCTTGACCTTCCCCTGGAACTCCCTATTTGTGTATGCATTCTCTCCTCTGCCTCTTATTCCCAAGGTGCTGGTCAAGATAAGGGAGAAGAGACCAAAGGCCATCCTCATTGCTCCAGATTGGCCCAGACAGCATTGGTACCCCTTACTGCACAGCCTGACATTACAGCCTCCCAGGCAGCTTCCCCTGATCTCAGACCTCTTGACCCAGGTGGGGGGGGGGGGATGCTGCACCCAGACCTGCAGGCTCTCAAACTGTCAGCATTGCTAATACTTTAAAAGCAAACAAGGGGTCCCTGTTAAGCAAACAGGTCCTAGACATTATCACAGAGGCCAGAAGGCTGAGCACCAGAAAATCTTACACCGGGAAATGGAAAAGATTCTGCAACTGGAGCCAGTCCAGAGGGAGCAGTACCTCAGAACCTTCCATTCTTCTTACCCTGGACTACCTAGCCGAGTTACTCAATAGTGGCCTCTCCTTCTCTTCTGTTAAAATCCATGCCTCAGCCATTTCAGCTCATTTCGAAACAGAACAGCCACTCTTCTCACATCCTTTGATTAAACAATTCCTCAGAGGGGCTTCTAATATCACACCTCCAAGATGGCCACCCATGCCAGCCTGGGACCTGAATTATGTTTTACAAAAACTAACCTTACCACCATTCGAACCTGCTGCTTCAGCAGAATTGAAATACCTCTCCTGGAAGACTTCTTTCCTACTAGCTATCACCTCAGCCATAAGGGTTCCTGAACATCAGGCACTCATGGCTGTTGAGCCCTTCATCATTTTCCATGCAGACAGGGTCTCACTCAGGACTAAATCCCTCCTTTATGCATTAGGTGATATCTGATGTGACCCTCAACCAAGCCATACATCTACCCACCTTTTTTCCTAACCCTCAAAACAGGGGGGAAGGAATTCTGCACTCACTGGACATACACAGACAACTCAGATACTACCTGGATCATACTAAACCCTTCAGAAAAACAGACCAGCTTCATGTCAGCTTTGCCACAGGAGCAGATGGGAAGCCCATTTCCAAGCAAACCATTTCCAAATGGATATCACACTGTATTAATTTCTGCTACAGACTACATGGGGCACCACCCCCTAAGTCTGTTCGTACCCATTCCACTTGGGCAGCCTCTACTTCCACAGCATTCCCCAGAGGAGTTCCCACCAGGGACATCTTGGAAGCTGCCACCTAGAAACTTCAATAATATATGTAAAATTAAAACTTGTAAATGTATCTAAATACCATACAAAGGACATTGTGTTAAAATACTCATTCGACAAAACATTCTCTTCTCTAACAGTTTTGTGTATCAAACCTTCCCCTTATAAAATATATATAAAGGGCAAAATGTGAAAATATGTATAAAAGATATAAATACATAAAAAAATGTATATGTCGAATGAGTATTTTAACACAATGTCCTTTGTATGGTATTTAGATACATTTACAAGTTTTAATTTTACATATATTATTGAAGGTTCTATAACCAGCTTTTTAGTGCAGCTAGGTTATTATGGAATAGTTAGTATGTCACTGATTTATTTTTTCAGATTGGATTTGGTTTCATAAACATTTGCAATTATTTTTAAAAAGATTATAGCTTTAAGATTTCATTATGTGTTAGGTCACATGATGGTTTGGGAGTTGCATATAAATGGGCATAATTCATTTTATATTTTATCTTGATAAAGCTTGGTACTGAGCCAAGCGAAAGCGCTTGATTTGATTTTGTTTTTACCATTGAGGAGATTAAAAGGTTTTTGTAAACGTCTTCATGGACTGGTTCCTCTTTCTGTGGATTTGTGGTTATAAGCACATAATCTTAGATTATGGAGCATTTATTTATGTGTATTATTTTACCTGTATATGGGCTTTTTGGATCAGTTTGCCTGTTTGGTTAACAAATGCATAATTAGAAGAATAAATGCCTACTGGTCAGTGCACCATTAAAAGACTCTTCACGACATTTGCAGATGGTAAAAAAATCCTAGTTTATTAGTGAGTACTGCTAGTAGTTGTAGAAAACACAGTAGCCACATCTGAAACCAATAGGCTGCTGTAGTCTAGGATTAGTAAAACCAAAACAGAGCAGTTACTCCTAACATCAGTGATGTACCCTTTGATGAGGTTCTGTAACCCGCACAATATACATTTAGCTGAATTTTGAACAAGCATATTACAACTGGTACTAATAGAGCTGGGCCTGCTGCAGCAATAATAGTTTAGAATTACTACAGCAAGCACATCCATTATCAGACCTACCACAGCAATCACAGGTGACATTATCATGTCAAAGAAAACACAGTAGTTGCTCTTTCTAATTAGGATTAATGAAGTTAACGTTGTAGACCACTTTAGAAAGTTCCATTGCGAATCATAATCTCTGCTTTTTAGTAACAGAGCTAGCCAAATAATTATCCACACTAAAATCAAACTCAGCACAGGAACCAGTGTTGGTAGTAATACAAATAATATGTCAGTTTGTAAGTAAGCAAGTTAGAGACACCTTGCCTGGTAACAGCAGACCATGGTATCGATTACTTATGACATTTCTGAAAATATCAAAACAGAAAAAGTATTGCAGCATCTTATTTTTGAATTCAAACTTTGCTTGGTTAGAGTTAATCCGCAGTGGTGCAGCGGTAGCATTGTTGCCTCACAGCAAGAGGTTCTCCCGTTCGATTCTCGGCTGGATTGCCGGGAGTGCCTTCTGTGTGGAGCCTGCATGTCCTCCCCGCGGTTGGATGGGCGTTCGAAAGACATGCGTAAATGGGCGTGCCTTCATTGAAGGTTGGATGTCGAGCTGACACCTCAGCGTTCGTGAAAATCTACTGCCTGTCATTAGCGGACCGGAGTTCCGCTGTGGCGACCCCTAACCAGGAAAAGCCGAAAGACAAACAACAACATTAAAATGTCTAGATAATATCCTTACCATTTTTACCCACTGTAGAAGCTGATGATTGATGTTGGTGAAATCGCACTGTTGTATTTGAGATATAGAGATTTGCTGTGGTGAAAGTCAGATTATTGTATCTTAGTTACGGTTTGCTTCTGTGAAACTGTATGTCATGTTTTGAGTAGGCATTTTCATTATGTATTTTTATAACTTGTAAGAAAAACATTCCAGTTTCCACTTTAATAAGCTTAAAAATAATTGTATTTTTGTTAAAGCTTTATAGTTGAGGTCAGCATCAACCACATTTAATTTTCCCCTCATAATTAACATTCTGTCTTTAATCATTGTCATGAACACTGAGACAATTCCACAAGCAAATAAGTTAGCACATCCACTGCTGAGGAAGTGTCGTTTCCAACTTTTACTTGAATACACAAACTTGTTTGCCCCTTGACCTGCTGTTATCAGTAAGGAAATGCTTGAAAAGTGTGTGAGAGTAATTAAAGTAACCAGACGTGCCTACACACACATTTACAGAGGGTCCCCTGACTATAGTATAAGCATTACACTGCTAAAATAGTGTGTGTGTGTGTGTGTGTGTGTGTGTGTGTGTGTGTGTGTGTGTGTGTGTGTGTGCACAGTTAGCATACGTACTGAAAATGTTGTCTCTTGGTTTTCCAGTTATTTATGCTGCTGACTGATGCAAGATGCAGTGGAATTACAAAGTTGCATACCTTGTTTGATAATCTAAAATTATTCACTATATTCTCAGCCAGCTCTGGGGATATACCCTTGCTGTCACAAAGGCATTCTTACAGAACTCAAGAAGCCTGTTTGAAAAGTGGCAAAACTCTGTGGTTACTGTCGATCTTTACAACTTCCCACAGTCTGCCAGATGTTGGCTAACTTATAGTTATGCTGACCACCCTTCAAAGTTCATGCTGTTCATCCCCTGTTACTTTGTGTGGAGGCTCAGCTTTTCAGATGCTGGCATAGCTATTGGTGAATTAGTGACGGTGTCTTTCTTCCATTGTACTGACCCACATTGAACAGTTGTATTTATCTATGTAACTTTTTCTTAATTATGTTGGAAACACTTAAACAAAACCACATACTAAGGCAGAGAAACAGCTGTCCAGGTGGACCCACATCAAAATCTAAACCTGTTACTTCTCCAGTACCTAGTGATTACCTGGCTGCCATGCATTGTTAAACTAGAAATCCAAACTAGGAATCCAAAGCTACATCACCTTTATGGTTGTGCAGTACAGTTTGCCGCCACCAAATGCCAATAATTCATCCACTACTATGTTGTTATCTATTCTTCCTTCTGTACATCCTAGCACAGTTTACATTAAAACTGTATTTTAGATTTGTAGGTATTCATATGGGTATGAGTTTTTATAGCACAAATTGGTAACTTTGGTTCAGTAGAATGTTAAAATAAACTAACCTGATGACTACATAAGAGAAGTTATGTAGTTATCACCTGTACTGGAGATTGCATCAGATTTCTTTCTTTCTTTATTTAATGCCGGCTTATCAGTTAGATGGACTTTCCAAAGCACCCTTTTCAGGCATAACTTAGACCATTACAACAAACAGAGTGTAGCAATATGTATGGTACTGTACCATATGGCAAACCATTGTCAAGGATGGAAGGCATGTCCTGATTACAGATAGCTATTAGAGAGCACTTAACTGGAGAACTCTGAAGCTGTTACTGAAATGTACATTTATGCTCAGGTCTTGCAGACTAAAAAATGAACCTCATTTCAACCAAATCACAGGCTGAAGGTGATGTAGATATTACTATATCTTTCAACTTCTTAGCAGGTGTAATCTTGACAAAGCTCAAAATAATGGGATGACAAAGACCCTCAAATAGGGACAGAGTTAAATATTATAGCAATAACCCACGCCTGGGTGTGGGTAATGCTGGATTTAACCATGGTTGGTGTGGTTTGGTCACGAGGGAGAAGCCCAAGTGGCCAAACAAAGACAACCGTGGGCAAATCCAGCATTACCCACACCCAGAAGTGGGTTATTGCTATTATGCAATGACATATTTTAAGAAAAAAAAATAATTACTTTTCTTAAATAATGGCATTGTATAATGCCTCCTTGCTGCCCTTCCACAGCTGTCTGGTATTCTGCGGCAGTTCTGATGTACTGCGCATGCGTATGATTATGCAGTACATCAGAGCTGTGGGAGAAAGCAAGATCTCCGTTGCTTTTTACAAACATGCTATGTTGAAGGAGTTTAACATAGCGAGACATCTTTAAAAAAAAGAGAATCGGAGAATCCCCATTGCTTTTTTTTAAAGCTGTCTCGCTATGTTAAACCCATTTAACATAGCGAGACAGCATTAAAAAAAGCAATGGAGGATCTCCATTGCTTTTTTTAAAGCTGTTACGCTATGTTAAACCCATTTAACATAGCGAGGCAGTTTTGAAAAAAGCAAGATCTCCGTTGCTTTTTGAAGTGTCTCGCTATGTTAAATGGGTTTAACATAGTGAGACAGCTTTAAAAAAAGCAACTGAGATGCTCCGTTGCTTTTTTTAAAGTGGTCTCGCTATGTTAAACTCGTTTAACATAGCGAGACAGGTTGTAGAAAGCAACGGAGATCTTGCATTCTCCATTGCTTTTTCCATTACTATAACTCTGATTTACAACGTGCACGCTGACCAATCAGCGTGCAAGTTTTGGAATATTAATAGGGGGGGGTCGTTGTATAATGCTCCTGTTAATGTAGTTGCTAGAATAAAATGATTTGTGTTAGCATGCATTTTTCTGAGCATATGAAGTCTGAAACTCAAATGTTTGCCATTATTTAGTGATGTCAGTATTTAGTGTTTTGCCAGAAAACCACAAATTTATGTGGAACAGACCACAGTTGAGAGCTATGACTCTCAATTTGGCATTTTTTTTCTATAACAGTTAAGCACTCAAATTTTCACATCTTTTCCAAGAGTAGGTACTGAAAGTGACAACTGAAACAGCTGTCTGACATTTCAGCATCTTTCCTTCTGCTTTTGTAGTACATTTTGCACCAGGTTGAATCTCACTAGCCTTCTTTTTCTTGTTTTATTCTTCATTTCATTCATGTTTTGTTTATGTGAACTTGATTGTATTGTCTGTTGAAATCTTTTCCAAATTTGTTCCTTACAGAACTAGCATTGTGTTGCTCCTCTACATTTTCATGCTAGTTTAAAGATCCATGATGTGTGTTTGTTAATTTCTGTTTACTTGGAAAGGTCTTCATCCTGCACCTCCCAGATTGTTGTGCTGTCACTGATTGTGCCATTTTGCTTGATAGGAACAGAGACCCGATCATTTGATCTAAATTTTTTATTTTTCTGATACCATTTTGTCATTTAAATTTCTTCAGGGGCTTTTTACTGTGATTTTTCCCTTCCTTTTGAGCTATACTGCTAGCATAGTTAACACTGGTATTTTGTCCACGTTGGATAAGGGTGTATATTCTCACATTACCCAAGAACTTGAATAGACTGAGTTGCTTGGCCTGATGCATACTGCCATCAGTGTTTCTCACTGAGTGCAATGTACAAGTTTAAGTTAGTAACCTCAGCTCACACATTCAACTTTTGTGAAAAAGAGATGAGTCAGTTTTGTGTTCCTAACCTTCATTACTCCTTCTATACTTGTCTGTACATATCTTTGTTGTGATTATGGTACAGGCTTTAAGCAGATTTTGAAGACTAGTTTTGACCAGCCAGCTGTAGTTTTCGTGTCACCTAGGTCTATGATTTCCTGCTGTTTTTGAGCTTATTATAGAGCAAGGCCAGAGCATACATCTCAATCTCTTAGAACAGGAAATCTGGAAAAAGCCCTACATAATGGTGGAACATGGGCATAAAAATAGGGAAAACTTTTAAATATTGCCCATTCTGTTGAAGACCCACTTAGGCTTTTGCCAGCATTTGATCACTGATGTGCTGTTTCTGGCCCACCTCTCAAATGTCCATATTTTGCCCACATATTTCTGGTCTGTTCCTCATAGTTTTTTTTTTGTTTGTTTTCTGGCAAATCATTGGGGATTGAAGTTGGAAAATAATGAAACCCACTTGAGTTTCAGACTTCGTACCCTTTAGAAAACTCAGTGCTAATGTAAAACATGTTATTTTGTCAACTTTCTAGGTTTATAAGAGCAATATTTAAAAGTTTTCCCTATTTTTATGCCCATGTCCCACCATTATGTAGGGCTTTTTCCAGATTTCCTGTTCTAAGAGGTTGAGATGTATGCTCTGGCCTTGCTCTATAACAAGCTCAAAAACAGAAGGAAAGAAACAGGTGGAGCTCAAGTAACTATTAGGAAAGTGCATTTGTCGTTATTCACAAGGCTTCAGACTGGCTGCAGACAAAAACGTGTGACTCAAGGTAACCAATAATATTACATTCTTAGTAAATATTGGGTACTCATAATAAATAGAACAAACCAATAAAATCAGTGAGACTAATGTTCCAGTAGTTTCTGTTTTTAAAAAAAACATTTAAAATTCAGAGCTTTGTTCAAGCATGAATATTGGCAGTCATTAAATAAAACCTGCCAGTGAAACTCTTTTCCTTTGTGGAATGACTGCCTGAGTAATTTAAGAGAGATGACTGATGAATGGAAGAACAGAGCTAAATGTTTATAATTTGCCATGCATTCTGATTAAAGCAGTATATATTCTTCATGTGTTTATTACAAGGAATTTTATAGACTGGTTACTGAAGTGTTTAACAAGAATGGGAATAGTAACATCATGAGGGATGTACAAATAACGTATTTTAGGTCTACTAGTGCTTTACTGGTAAGTTGTAGTAGTGCATTACCAATAATAAGTGATTCAGAGACCTGAAAAAGTCACCCTGAGTAAAAACTCATCTTTGCTATGTCTCTGAATCAAACTTTTCCTAGTGTAAGCACCTACAGACATGCTACACTCACACACAGACAGCAGGTCAGTCACACATGTACACACATAACTCCACATAGTCACGCTTAGCCTTCTGCTAACAAACACACACAGGTGCTTACCATGCACTAGTATACCTCCTAGTGCCATAGATAACATCATTGTATACCATTAGTCGAACACGTTTCGTCTTCATTGCTCTCCACAAAATAGTGTGTTAGAGCGTGTCTTTGAATTGTGTTACTTAAAGGCAGAGCACATGTCTAATTTGCATTAACAGTACAACTGGACTTGACTTTTGCATTTGAATACAACAATATCCAGTAAGATTGCTGTAGTGCTACTTGTCAGAGCCTTCAAACTGCTGTAAGATGTAGGGGGGGGTTAAATCGCTACCTTATAATGCCCCGAGCAACACTGCCTGAAACAGGATTGTGCTTTGTGTTATGTTTTTCTGAATGGTCCCCTGTGTTACATTTTTGTAATATGCATCCGAAACCAGAACATTGTGAATCACTTGGTTGACAGCAGTCTGAAAGCTTTTTTCAAGTGAGGTGCAAAATTTAAGAACAAAATTTGAAGTTACAGTTATCCCAGCTCTGTTATTGAGTATTTTCAACAATTTTAGAAGATAAGCTACCAATAGGTACAAGAAAGCACACTTACTGTAGTATATAGTCTGGCCCCAATAGGTAGAAGTGAGCATTGCTGTAGATGTACTCTAGATTATCAAGCAACTAAAGACATGGTCAATAATTAGAGAATTTGGCTTCCATTTCCAAAGGCTTGTAAATATGTTAAGGTTAAACTGTTGACTCTGAAAAGGGCAGTAAATTAGAATTTATTTATTGACATTTGATTCCTTGGAAAGTCCAACTGGGTAGGAGTCCATTTTCACTGGAGGCCCAGGGACAGAAAAAACATTTTAAGAGCAATAATTTTACAATCTTCAAAAAATAATACAAAAAAAAATCTACATTTTATCTGAAATCAGACATAATATGAAAACATTGGTTAAGGATAGATACAAGTTATATGATGATGATTTAGTATTTAGAGAAATTTTTAGCCAGTTTATAGAGAAATTAAAGGTAAATTAGTATAATACAAGCAGGAATTGCAATATTACACCTTCACCTACTCTCCAACCTGTCACACAAACATGCATGTATATTGTCACAGATTCTCCGTAGTAGTGATATACACCCCAATCCGGGCCACACACGGCACAACATACCATCATGCCTACCATTCCACCCTTTCCTCACATTAAAACTTCAGACCTACTCATTCTTAACATGAACCTTAGAATCCTAGTTAAGAAAATTACAGACTTTCATGCAGTCATTGCACAATACTCACCAGACATTCTTATAGCAACAGAAACTTGGGTAAAACCTCATATAAGAGACCCAGATATACTCCCACAAGGTAATTGTGTACACAGGTTAGACAGAATTAGGAAGAAGTGCGATGGGGTTGCAATCTTCTATGAAGATAACCTAAGGATAGACTACCTCCCCATCAAATACCCTTATAACAACAGCTTTGAAGTCGTAGTAACATGGTTCAGAATCAACCCAAATAAAAATATTACCATAATAGCCCCTTACATACCTCCCAACAATACGTCTACTGCCATTGAGGACCTCATAGCCTGGACAGCTTCAGCCTACACCCACAAAACCATTATCACAGGCGACTTCCACTTAGACTAGAACACTTGCACTGGTGATAACCCCTTCACTTTCATAAATCTACATGGTTTCTCACAAACAATCCATTTTCCCACTTGAACAGATCAACATAGCAAAAGGGAATCTATCTTAGACTGGCCACTTATTACCAGTACTACCCACGACTATCTCTCAGGATACATTCCAAATAGTTTGTGACCATAAACCTACCTACTTAATCTGTCATCAGTTCAACCCACCCAGAACCATAGTTTACAAAGTCGTACGAAATACCAAAAACTTCTCCAATGAAGCATTCTTAGACATGCTGAATAAATGTAACTGGACACCACTCCATCATCTCCAACTCGACCAGGCCTTAACATATTGTAATGGCACATTTCTAGCTATTCTAAATAGCTTGGCACCAACTTGTACATGTGCTAAACATAAGAGATCGCCCTGAATATCAAAAGAAACCATTAGACTTCAAAAACTAAGTGACAGAACCTGGTGTCGATACCAGAAAACAAAAGACAATAAAACTCTGTCAACATACCAGCAGCTTTTGCAGTCAAACAAAAAAATAACTCAAACTAGACAAAAAAAAAACAAACATATTATACACCTATGCAAAACAATTATGAAAACAATTCCAGAAAGTTCTGGCAGGCAATTAACTTACTCCTCCACCCAGATAAAGCCACAACCCCAGAACCAGCAACCAATAACCAAAGCGTGAGTATTGCCTCACAAATAAACACCTACTTTATAAATACCATCTTCTACTTAGTTACAGAGAACAATTCCACCCCCACCTTCTCTTCCACCTAATATGGAAACTAACAGCAACTCTTTTGACCTCAAACTTGTCCCAATTAACACCATAAGAACAATGCTGAAAAAACTGAAATCTTCTTCTTTAGCAGCTGACCAACTCCCCAGTGAGTACCTCAAACTTTCAGCTGATGCCATAGCTCTGCATATGTCCATCTTGGTAAATAGGTGTGTAGCAGAGCAATATGTCCCAAAATTATGGAAAATTTCCTATATCACTCTTCTACATAAAGGAGGAACATCAACAGAATTAAGCAATTACAGACTCATAGCCATACTTTCCCGCTGTATTGAAAAGTCTGAAAAAATGTATACACTCAATTACTAAGATACCTGCTGTCTCACAACTTTATCACTCCCTCCTAACAGGGTTTCAGACTCATAGTGCCACTACAGCCCTAATTAATTTTTCTAACACTATCAACCAACTCACAAATTCAAACCAGCAAGTAACATCTGTCTTCCTAGACATGTCAAAAGCATTAAACACCGTCTCCCATCAGAAATTCCTTAGTACTCTTGCCTCAGTAAACCTATCAAGACTTCCCTCTCCTGGTTCCTAAGCTTTCTTTCTGAGACAACTAGCAGTACGATGGAAGTCCGAACTCTCTCTACTTCTGCCTGTCTCATTTGGAGTCCCCCAGGGATCCATACTAGGGCCTTTTCTTTTCACCATCTTCTGTAATGATCTAGCCTCATCCACAACACATATTTATTTTATTTTATTTATTAACATTTGTTTACCAGGACTGTCCAACTGAACACCAGGAGTCCTTTTTCAGCAGAGTCCTGGGAGAAAAGCTCCACAGGTTACATAGTAATTTGATGAAATTAAAGTGTAACAATGTTTATCAATAATTAAAAAAAAAAAAAATGTTTAAAAGTTTAACAAGTTAATTTAGAAGAAAACTGGTTACAAGATATATTGGGGAGCCTAAGTACAGTATATATGCTATCAACTGAATAGGAGAAAAAAGTATGATAGATGATTACACTGAGTTCAATTTGTGTAGGGTGGAGTACAAGACAGTGCAAATATGTTTAATAGGGGGTGACTATGGATAATAGTGTAGTAGAGATGGGTTCAGGAAGGGTTCTTGCAGTTACAAAGTTGCTTTTCGTAAAGTTGTGATTTAAGGAGTTTTTTGAATGTGGTAGAGTGGTTTTGTAGCCTGAGGTGTGGGGGAAGTGTGTTTCATATTTTTGCAACTTCATAAGGGACTAGAGATTCCCCTGAGATATTTTTACATGGAATGACTTCTACTAGGGCTTTGTTATTGGGTCAATGTTCTCTATTGGTACTGTGGAAGTTTAGAAGGCCTGTTAGGGCAGGGGTTTTGTCAGGATGGTACAGTATTTGATGGGCTAAATTGAGTTGGTGGTAGTGAAGTAGGTTAGGGAATTCTAACCAGTGTAGTTTATACAGGAATTGGTAATGGTGAGAGCATGATTTAGCACTGGTTGCAAACTTAGCTATTTTGTTGCAACATGTTTAGAGTTTAAGGTCGGTTTTATTTAGATTTATTAATACTGGGGATGCATAGAGTAAGGCTGATAAGAGATGAGCTCTGGCTGGCTATGGCAGCTGTGGAATCAGGGGTTGGGAATTTATTGCTACGATAGAGGCAGCCTAGTTTTTTGTGGACTTTGGAGATGGTTAGGGATATGTGTTTATAGAATTTAAGTTGGTAGTCAGTTGTAAGTCCTAGTAGTTTGGCCTCGGAAACCGGAGTTATGAGGGTCTTATTAGCTGAAAGAATGGAGAAGGTGAGGTCAAAGGTCTTTGTTGGGTTGAATAGGAAACAACACAAAATACGACCCCAATGCAGGAATCCACCAAATAATCAAAAATATCGACCAAAATGTCCAAGTAAAGGCAATGAGACACGAACCAAAGCCCGATGGTAATGGGCGCAAAATACCAGGACACACAGCAGGTAACTGAATAAATAAAATTTATTCCACCACAAAGACACTACGACTAAGCGCTTTCACCAGTTAAACTGGCTTCTTCAGAGTCATAGTGCACAAAACATTTGAACACATATAAATACTAAACACATCCCTAAAATTCATCAATTATCTAATTAATCAATCATTAAATATTCACAAGGCTTTTAAACTTAAAGCCACAAACACAACTTTTACCAACATTTTAACAATGCATCCAGATTAAACAGAATAAATATACATATATTTTAATACTATAATATTCACACTTTTTAACCTAAAAACTTGAAAAACATAAATAAAAAATGTATGTATATCAAATAAATTTCAACATAATACAGAAACCTAAACATAAATATGGTATAATGTGATACGTAATATTACTAAAAATATTGTTCATACAACCCTCCCCAGAACCTGCCCATTACAGATATTTATATAATCAATAAATATCACTAGATATAATAGCAGTGATATTAATGTTCAATACATCAATACTAATCCTAAATATATCAATATATAAATTTCATATAAAACTTGCCCTGAATTTTAACAAAGGTTTTATAGAAATACTCTCGTTAATCCCAGGTATCCTAGTGGCATTCAACCTGATCTGCCACTGCATTTCACGTAGAGCTACACAGTTCTTAATGTCCCCTTGGTAGTCTAAGTTGACCTTATCGATTACAAAAAACAAGAATTTTTTAAACTCATGACACCTTTGGGAATGCAAGAAAGAGAGCATTATGTTCATCCCCTCTCCTAATTGAGCCACAGTGCTCACGAATTCTTTCCCTCAGACTTCTTGTTGTCATGCCGACATAAAATGTGTCGCATGACATACAAGTTGCCAAATAAACACAATTCTTAGTTAAACAATTGCAACTACCTGGGCATATAATAGTCCGCCCATAGCCCTTCACAGTGGTGTAGGCACCAATGGCAATATACCTACACCACCTGCAACAACCACATTTATTCATAAAGGAGCGTCTATTGTCCCTCCTACTTTCTTCCAAAATATCCTTTAAATTGGAACCCCTACTAAAAACCATAATAGGATATTCACCCAAAACTTTCCTGGTATCCTTACTTAAAAAGTGTTCCCAAATACTGTTCAAATTTGCACGAATACCCAGGGAGACTTCATTGTATTGTAAAACAAATTTAGGATAACATCTAAATTTGTTATTCTCCCCGACCCGTCAAAAATCCGACAGTTACCCTGAAACCTTCATTTTCAAAATAGGGATATATTTGCTTTTCCTCTTCTTACATACTTCCCGTTTGATCTTAATTAACAAGTCCAAAGGATACCCCCTTTCTAGGAATAAACCAATTAATGTGTAGATCTCTTTTTTATATACAATATCGTCACTAATTAACTTGGATAAACGAATCATTTGTCCCTTGACCAAACCCCTCCTTTGATGCAAGGGGTGGCAACTTGCAAAATGTAACATGGAGTTCGCAAAACTAGGTTTTCTATAAATATTACTATGTAAACCCCATTCATTTTTTGAAATTTCAATATCCAAGTAATTTGTACAGTCAAAATTCCAATTGTAAGTAAATTTAAGAAAGTCGGAACTAGTATTCAAATATGCCATAAAATCCCTAATACTCTCTTCATCACCCCGCCATAGGATGAGTAAATCATCGAGAAACCTGTTATATAACAAAATATTTCCAGCATATCTTGTATTTAATATATTCTCCTTCTCCCATGCTTGAAGGACCAAATTGGCAAATACAGGGGCACAATGTGCCCCCATAGCCACTCCAGTTAACTGTCTGTATATCTCTCCTTCAAAAGATAAAAAAATATTCTCCAAAACAAGCCTCATAAGATCACAACAAATCTCAAGCTTACTCAGATCAAAACTAGAACTTGAGTATAGACTGTCATGAAAAAGTTTTAAACCAGCTTGGTGGGGTATGACTGAAAATAGGTTTATAACATCAACTGTTAAAAACCCAAAACTATTCATATCAGTAATATCAACCTCACCCAGTCTCTCCAAACAGTGCCACGAGTCTTTTAAAATATGACCTGTGTCAAGTGTAACCTTTTTACAATACTGGTCAACAAAGAAAGCAAGGGGTTCTGTCTTAGAGCCCCTAGCAGAAACAATAGGTCGAAACTGGAGATTGTCTGTACCCTTGTGTACCTTGGGTATGCCAAAAAATTTTGGCATAATAGGAAATTTTACCCCAAGGTAATGGTACTCCTCTTCACTAATAATACCTTGAAACAAACTATTTGCGAGATATAAATCAATACTTTTATAAGCCACATTTACCTCATGCCTTGATACTCTACAATATGTATTGGCATCATCCAACATTTCCATCATCCGACCAGTATAGTCAATACTATACATAATCACCCCCCCCCCCCTTTATCAGGTCTCATACACCTGTACTCTCCTGTGGAACAAAGATGGTGAAGTGCCTCTCTTTCTTCACAAGTTAAATTATCCTCAAAATCAAACTTATGCGAACAAGCTTTCCTTAGTTCGTATTCCATGATGTTCTCAAAGTTTACTAACTCCTTACACTGAGGTGGTACAAAGGTACTCTTTCTTTTGAGCAACACCCCATTCTGGTCATTTCCATAATCAAGGACCCCCATTTGTTTCTCCAAAAAATACATTTTTAAATTTAATTCCCTCACATACAGTTTCAAATTTTTCATTGATCGTGTTATATCCAACCTGAAATTGGGTACAAATTTGTCCCCTCTACTAAACAATTGAAAATGGGCATCATTCAAAACAAGTTCGGTGTAGTTATAAATAATAAAACCTTTGTCTTTAACTATAATGTGTTTCATCCCCTCAGAAGGCGAAATAATTCCCTCCGTCGTATTCCCAACACATGTATCAATGTCCCTATGAACAATACCATCAAAAACTCCGTTTGCTTCCTGTCCAGTGTCAATTGAATTCACTTCCATAACTTCCTGGATAGTAAAACTCCCTTCATTCATTCCATATTTATTTTCAATAAATTCCCCAGAACACACTTCATTTGAAGCATCATCAGATTCAAATCTTTCATTGACATACGTATCATAAGATGTTGAAACATTAACCATATTATTAAAAACCTGTTTGACCATTCCCCCCCTCCCCCCAGAGACATCACAACCACTGTTGAAACATTCCCACTTCAAGTCAAAATCATAAAGTGCATCGACATCATAACACATCAAAATTGACCATACATTTAAAATAGTCCATTAATTCTGATGAACTCTCCTTCTCTCCTTCGGACTCCTCTGCTGGAATGCATTGTAATTCCGCCCCTTGTTTTGAAGCCTCTCCGACCTCCGGGGCATAGTCGGTTCCTCTAAAAATTGTCATTAACAAAATTTTCATCCGCACCCTCCCATTGGTTTGGTAAATGTCCACCTTGTTAAATGTCCTAGCAAAGTGGATAAGCAACCCCGTTCTGATAATCAGAACTGTCCCTTTTGAGCTTTTTGTTTTTGACAACAATATTTTTCTTAACAAAAACCTCGACATTTCTCAGCACTTTTTCAAAATGATTTTGCTGTTGATAGAATAACAAATCTGCCGTAATACTGTTATCAAGGGCCGCTATCTCCTCACGCAATTTGATAAGCTTAACGCCATTATTGCGTAAGGTAATATCTAAAAGTTCCATACCTGTTCTTTGGTAAAGTTCCGTCAGCTCCTGATACGCTTCAGAGCCAGCTTCAACACCAGTTGGCAACTTCCAAAGGCGAAGCCCCTTCGGAACTTGCTTTATTTCTTTGGATTTAGTTAGAAATAAACTATTGAGCTGAATCGCCCGATATTTAATACACAACTTCTCATACTTAAAAATTTGTTCTCTTAAACTAAGAACTGGTTGCTCCATGGTGCCACTCACATTGCGAATCAGAGTTCACGTTAAACTCAGGTGCTTCAAACCAAGAGTTCAGATTGCGTTGCTGGGTATTGTAGTTCCTGGAGCTCGATGGACCAGCTCCATTACCGTTAGATGAACCCACCGCAGCCCTATTTCTACCAACAACATCACTGAAAGTAGCATTATTATTTCCCCTCTGACCCGGTGTAATTTCAAGAGGAGAATGTAATGTAAACAAATCAATCTCAGTTTCCGCCACCGTCCTTAACCTGTTCTGATTTGTAAGCCTGCATTAATTTGCCCAATAACACCGACAGTTCTTTCAAAATGCCCTCCATATTGCGGTTTGCCTCGCCAGCACCAAGACACTCGGTCAATCAACAAGGAAACAACACAAAATACGACCCCAATGCAGGAATCCACCAAATAATCAAAAATATCGACCAAAATGTCCAAGTAAAGGCAATGAGACACGAACCAAAGCCCGATGGTAATGGGCGCAAAATACCAGGACACACAGCAGGTAACTGAATAAATAAAATTTGTTGGGTTGAATAGCATTAGTTGTGTTTTTTTAAGGTACAGTATTAGCTGCGAATTGATTAACCAGTTTTCTATTTCTGAGAAGGATTCTTGAGCTTGGGATTTTATCAGCTGGAAATTGAGTGCAGAGCAGATCTGGGTAGTGTCATCTGCGTATTGGATAATGTCAGACTTTGTGGTTGCTAAGAGTAGTTGGTTTGTAAAGACATTGAATAGAAGGGGACCAATAATGGAATCTTGAGGTATGCCACATTTGACTAGGAGTGGGGAAAATAGGGAGTTGTGCCATTTGACAGATTGACAGTGGTTGCCTAGGTAGGTACGAAACCATTGTAATGTAGCATTTTCGAGGTTAAGTCTGGAGATGGAACATAGTAGTTTATTGTGTGAAACAGTGTTGAATGCCTTTGATAGATCTAGGAAAGTGGCAGAGACAAGTTGCCCTTGGTTTCTGTATGTGTTTATAGTACTGGTGAAGTTAATGAGGGCAGTGGTGGTGCTATGGCCAGGTTGAAATCCATGTTGAGTTTGGGAAGGTAGGTTGTTGGAGAGTAGATGGGACAGGAGTTGGTGATGAATACATTCATTTTTCTATGATTTTTGATAGGGGTGAAAGAATTGCAATGGAATGATAGTTGGGTAGGTCAGTGGAGGCACCGCCCTTCTGAAGAGAGGTATGATGTATGAGGTTTTCCTTAATGATGGAATATAGTGCTCTTTGCTGGAACTGTTTCTTAGCATTGAAATTGGATAGTATATGGCCCTAGATGCTAGTTGGAGGAATTTGGCTGGGAGGTTGTTGACAGGAAAGGTGGTTGGTTTGAGTTTGGCAAGGAGTTTTTGGAAGGGGTGGAATTTAGTTGGTTTTGATGATTGGTAGGAGGATGGTTGGGTTAGTATAATTTATCAATTTTAGTATGGTGGAGGTAAAATAGTTGTTAAAGCTAGACACTATGTAAAGGTTGGTACCTTCTTTGTTTGGTGGTGTGATTTTTCCAGGTTGGAGGATGACATTCACTCTAGCCCAGAAATTTTGTGAGTTGTTACTATATTTATTTTGTAGGGTAAAGTAGTGATTTTGTTTGTCTCGCCTACCCTGTTTTTTGCCTTATTTCTAAGTTCTAGGTAGGTTTGTTTAGTTGTGGATTTTTTAAGTTGTTTCCAGGATTTCCATGCTTTGTCCCTTTGTTTTAATAAGGCCTTTGTGGTTTTAAGTAACCAGGGAGCAGGATTACTATGTGCTCTAATTGTTTTTATTGAGGCTAGATGGTCTAGGATTGTGTAACTAAAATACTCAACTGGATTGTCCAGGGGTAGAGTTTTGGTGGGAGCCCAGCTGCAGGATTTTACTGTATCAGTGAATAGGTCTAAGGGGAAGTTTTTGTAGGAACAGGTTTGTAGAAGGCAGAATGGGTTGTTGCATTTAAGTTTGTGTCTATGTAGAAAGGTTGGGTTATGGTCATTGAGAGGATTGGGTTGTGAACCACTTTGGTGGGCAGCATTGGGTTGGTTAGTGAGTATCCAATCTAATATGGATTCCCTTTTGGTGGCTTTATCTATATGGGTGGAAGTTTGTATGAATTGGGTAAAGTTATAGAGATTAATGTGGTTAGCAGGTGTTGGGGCTTAGGTGGAGTTCCAGTCAATGTTAAAATCACTAGCACTAATGTTTTGTGAGGGAGGGAGTGGAAAGCCCAGTGGAGTATAGATTCTAGGGTATTTATGTTGTCACCTGGTGGGATATATATATACTTGCAAGTTTAGATGTTTGTGTTGGTTTAGGTGGAGAGTGGCAAGTAAAGTTTCAGCATTATTGTAATTTGTAAGTTTTTTTTGTAAGAATCTTTAAGTTAGATTTGTACACTAGGGCAACACCTCCACCTCTTTTATGTGGCCTGTCTACCCTTAGAATGTTATAACCAGGTGGGGTGTGGAGTTGTCTTTGACATGAGGTTTAAGCCATGTCTCTGTTATGAGCATTATGTCGGGGTTATATATATATAGATAAATGAGTGCAGTTCATCTATTTTGTTCATGATACTATAGATGTTCAGATTTAGTATTAGTAGGTCAGTGGATTTGTGCTTAAGTGGGAGGTGGGTGTTATTTGTGTTTATGGTGGTAGATGCTGGGCCTGGGTTGGGGTGGATGTCACCTCCTCTTAGTAACTGAACTGCTATGTTAGAGGTTTGAGGTAGGAATCTAGTAGGCAGCGATAGCTAGGGTGTTTTTAGTTTCTGGGATGTATTTTATTGATGGAGTGGTTAGGGGGATGGGATGGCCTATGGCTGATTAAGGATGTGTCTAAATGTGTGTAGAGGGTGAATATGGTAAGGGGTAAGGTAGGGGACTTCTGTTGTTGAGATGAGAGAGTGAATAATGATAGGAGGTATTGGAGGAGATTAAATGGAGGGCTATAGATGAGAAAAACAGTAGTAGTAGAGCAGGGTGGTATTGAGAGTAGTGAGTGTGAAGCACGATGATAAAGTGAATTGGTTGTAGAAGGTGGGTAAGAAGGGGAAGGACAGTGTATGGGTGGGGATGAGTTTGGTTGACTGTTGGGTGTGGTAGATGATCAGATGATAATGGGTAGGAATAAATCTACGAGTAGTGTGGGTGGGTTGAAAAATGGGGCAAGGTAGGGGATCGAAGTGGGCTTGAACGTTAGCGAAATCGCACAGAGTGGGGCTGCACCAAAGAGTGCAGGTAAGTGACTGCAAAAAAAACAATCGGCAAGGAGGTAGATGAAGTAGGAATGGAGAAATGACCAGTACTGATACTGTAGTGACTGTAGAAGACTGCCAGTTAATTATAAATAAGAGGAGCTTTAACCGGTAAATATATAAAAAAAATAGATTGAGTTGGGGGGGGCAGAGGGAGTAATTTCCTTAGGAATCTTGGCTGTGGTGTTGTACGACCTGTAGAGAGTGGAGGGAGGCTACCATTAAGAAAACACTTTCCCACTGCCGATCCTTGTGGTGTATAGCTAATGAAGTTAGGGAGATATTAACCTTTTGCCTGAAACAACAGAAGGGCTGATGGTACCCCTGCCCTGAGGCGTTCACAATGATGGCTGCTTGTGCTCAGTAAATGGGGCCATTGACTGTTGAGTGGCACTGTATTATACTGTTTATGCCTAGAACAACAGAATGTCTGATGGGTCTCCTGTCTTGAGGCGTTCGCAAGGTGGTTGCTTGTGCTCAGAATATGAGGAGCAATCAACTGTTGAGAGGCACTAGGCTAAAGTAGTTCATTATGTGGATGATTCAACTTTAATCTGCTCAGCAGATACCTTACCAGACCTCCAAATAGTAGCCCAGCAAGCCTTTAATGATATAGAAACATATCTAAGTAAATCACAACTAGTCCTCAACCCCAAAAAGACACAGTTAATGCTATTTAAGAGTAGCAAACAATCACCAACCACCCTACCTTTCACCATTCTCTTGGCAAACAACACAGTCATCCAACCAGTTGAGCATACAAAACTTCTTGGCATGACAATCGACAACAAACTCAGATTTGACCAACACATAGCCATCACAATTAAGAAAGTTCACATTAAACTTGGCTCACTGTACAGAAGCAAGCCATTCCTCACTGAAAATACCAGACTAGCCATATCCAGAACCTTCCTCCTCTGTATGCTCCTATACGCTTCCCCCTCTTTACCAACTTAAAAAGATCAGACTTAACCAAATTGGAAACTTGCTACAACAAAATAGCCTGCTTTGCAACCAACTTTCCCTGCCAAACCCACGATTGTATTGATCTATATAAATTAAATAGGCTTGAGCTACTTAATCGTCTCCATTTCTTCCAACTTAAATTCACACACAATATCATCTTCCATCCTGACAACTGCCCATCCCTCAAAGAACTTGTTCCATACTCATACCCACAAAGTCTAAGATCTGCAGGCAGAAACTTTCTCACAGCAAACAAATTTAACAACACTCATGGTAAAGCCCTATTCTCAAATTAAATAACCATATTATGGAACTCTCTACCCCACACCCTCCAAAACACACCTGAGTTTACCAATTTCAAACAACTGCTGTTTGAACATCTGTCCAAAAACTGGCATTGCTCCTGCACCAAACCTGACTGAGAATATATCTGTAACTCTCTCAACACACTGTCCACTCCTTACCTCATTTTCTCCTTCTCCTCAGTGTTATTACTACTCCCAAAAAAAAAATATATATATATATATATATATATATAAGGAAATCTCATTTGTTTATATCTATTATTTAATATGTACACAGTACTAATTTTATTTTTCTCACAGTGATATTTACTGAAATGTTTGTGTTTTTTATTTTTGAACCTGTATCTACTAGAAAACTGCATTGAATACTTCTTTGTATAGACTAGATGATGTGTATTCTGCATCTTACTATATGTGTACTGTTGTACTATCTAATTATTGTATTTTGCTTATATTTCTGTGGAGCTTTTCTCCCTGGGCCTTTGCTGAAAATGGACTTGGCCCAGTCAGACTTTCCCAGTAAACAAATGTAAATAAATAAATAAATAAATAAATATGAAGTGAGAGAAAAGCAGGCTTATGATATATTTTGAGAGAAAGCCAGGGAAGAGAAATTGATAAAAGGAAGAGAGTGAAGAAAGGAGAATAAGGAGGTATAAGTACGTACTTGTTCATATTTAGGGATATAGTTTATTCTGGTGTCGAGCAAGAACAGAGCCAGCTTTTGGGTAGGAAGTTTTTCAGAATGGTTTTGAAGAATGGGAGGGAGGGCATTGACCTGATGGATACAAGTAAGGAGATCCAGGCCTTAGCAACATGGTACAAGTATAGACTGTTCCCAGCAGAGTTGATAAGTTAGTAGACAGACAGGAGTTTTTGGTCATTGGATTGCAGTGATCATCTGGGAACGTAGTTGTGTAGAATGTTGTTTAGCGCCAGACAAGCAGATGGATGCAGGATAATTTTATAAGTGTTTAAATAACATAAAAAGAAAAACACTACATTACCAAAGGTGGTCTCAACAAGTAGAGAAATGTAGGAAAAAAGATGAGACGTACCACCAAGGCTGTCATGAGACAAACACATCACGTTAAAAGCCAAATTCTTTAATACAAATAGATAAAAATCCAGGTAGCATAAAACAAGGTTCAGGGTGGATAAGTGCTTTCGGTAAAAAACCTTCTTCAGATCCTCACCCATTAATCAGTGGTTTACTTAAAAAGAAACAGCCAATCAGCAAAAACCTGGAACAAGCTGAACCAATGGACTTATCATATATACCAACCATTTAGCATATCAAAATAACCAGTAGGGGCTATCATAAACAATTTCTTCCAATCAGAGGCATGCCAGTCTCAAAGCCATTCATAATAGCAGTTTCAAGTCATAGAAAAAGAAGGACCAATCAACAAAAATCCAGGAACAAGCTAGACCAATGAGCTTATCATATAAAACAACCATTTAGCATAACAAAATGTCCAATAGGGGGCTATCAGAAGCTATTTCTTTAAATCAGAGGCATGCTAGTCTCAAAGCCATTCATTAATAGCAGTTTCTAGTTACAGAAAAAGAAGGACCAGTCGGCATGAATCCAGAAACAAACTAGACCAATGAGCTAATCACACTGAATCAACTATTTAGGATATAAAAAAAAAAATAGGAGACCGTCAGAAATTATTTCTTCCAATCAGAAATGTGCCAGTCTCAAAACCCTTTATAAGTAGCATTTTCAGAACACAGTAGTCACTGGGTATAGGGATTTCAATGATCAGTGCTACCTTTGTCTTTTTTTCATAGACAGCTATATCTAGTTTTCTTCCATCTGTCTTTTGAACTGTTGATAATGGGTGATCCCATGTGATGTAGTCTTCATCATTTTTTATAATGCTTTGTGGCTCATGTTTCCAGTGTTTTTCAGCTACTTCAATACCAAAATGTTTACACAATCCCAGTGCAGCAGTCTTGCCACATTATTATGCCTTTCAGTATACAGTCCTTCTGCCATTAGTATGTCACAACCAGCAGCAAAGTGTGTGACTATTTCCAGTTCTGTTTTACAAAACCTACATTTGTCTGTTTCTCCCACATGTTCAATGGACTTTGTAAGCCAACATGTGCATAGCCCACTATCTTGGGCCACCAATATTAACCTTTCATATTTTGGTTTGAATTTGCCTCTTATTAATCATGCTTGCGTTCATTGCTGATCAACTTGAGGTTCTTCCAGAAGTTTTGTTTACTTGCAGCTATATTGATGCATTTTCCACATTTCATGCTTTCTCATCTGATCCTTCACTTTGTATTCTTTCTTTTGTTTTTTGGCACATTCAGCTGCCTCCTGATTTTTATCTACTTGTGGTTTGATTTCCATTCCTGTTTGACGTCCATATGCTTCTGCTAGACTAAGCAGGGAAGTCATCTTAGATTTATTCTCCTCATGTATCAAAATTTATACTACATTTGGGTCCTGTGAGGTCAGTAGATATGTATGCAGTCCCACGATTGTAGATCTGTTCGTGTAATTAATTTCAAGGAGGCCCATACCTCCTTCAGAACAGGGAATATATAATCTTGTCATGCACCAATTTTTATAAATCATTTGGTGAGCATTAGACAGCATTCTTGTTTTCCTATCTAATCTATCCAACATGTTTTGGGGTCAGTCAGTAACTTCAAAACTGTAAGTTAGGACCAAATTGGTTTATAGCTTGAATTTTGTTTCTAGATGTCAATGCTGTTTTCAGGATTAATTTAAGTCTTTTAAAATATTCATTACTAGGTTTTATTCACATTTGTTCATGTTTTATTGATGATCCTTCATCAGTTTCCAAATATTTATACATTCCCTCTTGCTCAAGTTCTTTTATATCACATTATTGTCCCAAACTGATGTTTTCTTGGTGCTGCAGTTTTCCTGCTTTAAAGGTTGCTTTTGCGCACTTATCAAAACCAGGTGACATTCTTATATCATGTGAAAAAGGTTTGACTACTTGCAATTCTACTTTCAGTTCCTCATCTGATGAGCTATGCAGTTTTAAATCATCAACAAAGATAAGATGAGAAGTCTTTACACTTTGTTGTTTTCTAGGAGCCAAATTCTAGCCATGGGCTAATCCATTAAGTCGACAGTTTAATGGATTAAAGGCAAGACAGAATAGCAGAGGTTACAGGGAGTCACCTTGTAATATCCCCCTTTGGATTTTTATCCATGGAATAATAATTTGTCCTTTATCATGGCTTAATTGCAAAGTGGTCTGCCACTATTTCATGGTCACTGTAATGTAATTGATCAATGAAGGATGTATCTTATACATTTTTACGCACTCATTTATCCATAAATGTGACATACTACCAAATGCTTTTTTGTAGTCAATCCATGCCATACTTAGATTATTCTTCCCCTTTTTTCAGTTTTTCATTGACTTTATTTAGCAACAGACGATCCTTTGTTCCATATGACTTTCTTTTATTGCCTTTTTGTTCTATTACCATGATTGAGTTTTCTTCTGGTGTATAGTTTATACGTAGTTGGAAGGCAAGTTATTGGCCTATAATTTTTAGGGTAGTTTGCAGGTTCACTATTAAGTAGGAGCAATGTTTTTCCTATTGTTATCCAGGTTGGTGTCTGTTCAGGGTGCACATATAAATAGTTCTTACTCATGGGCAACTCTTTGTGCAAATATGTTAATACTTTTAACCAGAAGTTAGGTACTGCGTCTGGGCCTGCCTGGTGTTTTCCAATTAGAGGCTTTTCTTAACTTTGTTTTAATCTCTCTGACTGTTACTTCATCCCATTTCGTATTCTGTACCTTTGAACTTCTGATACTTTATTTTACTTTTTCTGTCCATTTAGCATCTTTATGTTCCACAGGATCTTCATAAATACTTCTCTAAAGTGCATCAATTTCTTCTATTTTGGATGGTCTTTCAATTGCTTTTACCTTGTTTCCCAGTTCTCTATAAAACTTTTTGAGGTCATCAATAAATTGCTTATTTTGTACTTTTCCTTTGTATTTATCTGTATATCTTATAAGTTTTTCTGCCTGTGATATTTTTAGTTTATTATTTGTGGTAGTGCATGACAGATCCTGATCCATCATAATATTGCGCATTGCTTTTATCACGTCAGAGTATTTTTGTTGATCTGTTCTTTCTTCTATACTCCTCTAACAGTGGCAACTCTTTTTTTAGCTGCTTATAGTTTTCTCTGTTCGATACTTCCATGATGGTATTCAATTTTTTCCCTTACTACCCTGTGTTCTTGTGGCAGAATTTTATCTGTTATTAATTTAGTGAAGAAATCTCGAGGCAGCACCATACATAGTGAAGGAGACTTTATTCAATAAACACATAATACCAAAAACAACTTTTTTACTTTTTGGTGTTGTGTGTTTATTGAATAAAGTCTCCTATCCTACGTATGGTGTTGCCTCGAGATTTCTTCACTGGACTACTTGTATCTTTTATCGCAGAGATACTTTACCCTGAAGACTAAGTTTATTTTATTCTTCTCTGTTATTAATTTAGCTACACAATAATATATCATGTTAACTTCTGATGTTAAGTTGTCAATCTCGCCTTCATTCTTGCTGGATGGGTTCGGAGCCGATCCTCGGCTCCGACTCGGCACTTGCTAAGCTCAAGAGTCACTTTTACCAGCTCGAGGCATCCCCATATCCCATGATGCAAGGCAGTAATTACCCAGATCTCGTTTGCCGCTTTGCTAATGAGGTCATCCTTTTTACCAGCTCCTGGTAAGTGATATTTTTCTAGCTTTTTGTCAGGTTTTAAAAGCCTAAAACCCTAATTGTTGGTCCCTTTAGTATCCATTCTTTCCTCGGTGTACTTTCACTTAGCTCCATACCCCTTTTTGTCCTAGTTCTTTAGTTTAGTTTTCAGGCCTTAGGTCTTTCCCACCCTCACAGTTCCTGTCAGGATTCCCTCAGGTGTGTGTGTGTGTTGTGTCACTTTACTTTATAACTATTTTGTTAGTTATTATTAATATTTTTTAGTTGTCAGTGTCTTAATTGGACTGATTGGTGTGTGAGAGTGTTTAAGCACCTAGATATGTCCAAAGATACTAGGGTCTCAGGTTTCAAGAAGTGTGACTCGTGCTGTCAGAAGATGTCTCTGACAGATGGTCACACTTCTTGTATTTATTGCCTGGGACCCCTACACCTGCAGGACTCCTGTGCTATATGTCATTCTTTCAGCCAAAGAGTCCTGCAGGAACGTAGAAATAAGTTGATCCTTAGGGGTCTACTTAAACCAGAGAGCTCCCCGGCTAAAGTCAGCTCCGGGAAGCCCTCTAAGCCGCCCAAGACCCAGGCTTCAGTGTCCAAGTCTGTGGTCTTGGTTCCGACTCCGCCGGAGTCGACATCGGCTCCATCCGGAGCCGATCCTTCCTTGTTGGAAGCTTCTGTGCCGGCACCTATCGGCGCCGATACCTTGGCTTCGGCACCGGTGTCGGCTCCGTCTGGAGCGGACACCCCAGCATCGAAGCATGTCTCGGCTCCGGCTGGAGCCGAGATATCTTTGTCTCCTCTCGGAGCCGACAAGTTATCGGCTCCGCCTGGAGCCGAACGTTCCTCGGCTCCGATGGCTCAGTTAAAAAAGAGGTCTAGATCTCCTTCTTTGGAATCTATTCACTCGGCTCCAGCATCCCCCTTGCTTTCGGAGCAGAGCCATCGGAGCTGATCATCGAGGTCTTCCAGGCTTTCAGACCACGATTTAGAGAGAGTGGTAAGTAGGCTATTAAAGTCACTGGCACTAGCCCAGATGCTCCATAGCCCGTCTCATCAGACGTCAGCTATTATACATCTCCCTGAAATTCCTCCTTCAACTCTCCTACAGAGCTCGGAGCCGGAGATTATTGGTACCGCGACTGCTGCTGCGTCGGAGCCGATACCACACTTTTCGGCTCCTTCGTCCTCGACTCCTATCTCCTCCTTGAGACCTTCCTTGGAGGGATCCGGGCGTCGGGCTTCCCTGGTTGGTTCTGAGGGGGCGAGTGGCATCAGACCCTTGTCCGACCCCGTTCTCCCTCTCGGAGCTTCGGCCTTGGTGAGCTCGGCCCTGACATCTGCTTCGGAGCCTTCCCTTTAGGTGGGACCAGGGATCTCTGTTTCTTCGGAGCGGGATCTCTTGGCTCTCCGTGGGAGGGGAGCCTTCGAGGTGATGAGGAGTGTGCTAGCCCCAGAGCTTAGCCAGCAGTCGGTTCCTTTAGCTCCTCCCTCTATGGTGCGTGTAGATGCCTCTTCCCACTCTCTTGCTCCTGGACCCAGAGATCCATCGCCCCAGGTTTCCCCATTGGGAAGGACTTCCTCTTCCGAGGTTTCTCCTGATCCTTCAGGTGAACCCCCGCGTAAGAGGACCTGCAAGAGGAAGCATTTAGACTCCCCTGAGTCTACAACATCAGATACCGATTTAGATGAGTCGGAGGGGTCCCCAGGATCTCCCTCTGAGGATGTCTCCTTTTCAGACATCCTTGAGCTCCTGAAACAGAGGGGGAACTGGCCGTCCATTAACCCCTCCGAGGATGAATCGGTATACCTGGAGGCCTTTGGATCTCGACCCTCCACCTCCTGGGTGTCTCCGCCTTTCGACCCTCTTATGGAGGTCATAGCTCGTAAGGCATGGGCATCTCCTGATTCGGTGGAATCAGTCCCTAGGAGACCTTCAAAATTTATTACGGCCCCCGCAGAAAAGCAGATTCTTACTAAAGGTGTCCCGGTTGATGCCATGGTGGTGGCGGCCACCACTAAGAAGGAACTTGCAGATCCTTCCGTACCAGTCCATCCTCCTAACAAAGAATCCAGGACTATGGACAGGTATGGTAAGCGGATGTTTTCCTCAGCGACCTTTGCTATGCGTTCGCTGAATTATTTATGTCACTTCACCAGACTTCAAAGGGACATCCTTAAAGAATTAGGTGAAGTAGTACAGGATCCTTCAGCAGCAGGGGCTCAGGAAAAGATTGCTTCTCAGCTGGGAATCCTTAACTCCATAACCAACTCCTCCATGCGGCTCATTTCTTATGCAGCCAATGGGGCGAGTAGAGCTGCAGGCACAGGAGTGGCTCTCAGACGTCAGTCCTGGATGCGGCTCTGTAATTTTGCAGACCCCTTTAAGGCGTCCTTCACAAACTCTCCCTTTGATGGGTCAACTTTGTTTGGCCCTCAGGTGAAGGACACGTTGACCAGGTGTGAGCAAGATGGCAAGACTCTTTCTGCCGTAGGAGTCCGTTTCTCCACTCCTTCTAGACCTTACCCCAAAGGTCAGAAGGGAGGAAAAATGTGGTTCCGAAAATCACAAGGAGTCACGCCTGACGCACGTGGTCAGTTTACCCCCAGAGGCAGAGGGGGTAATAATAACAGATGCTGCCCTAGGGGCAGAGGGGGTCCGCAGAACCAGGGCTCCAGAGAGCCTCTCTCTGACAAGCCCTTCCAGCATCCCTGAGGTGTTGCCCGACTGCCCACCCTTGGAGGCAGTCGGGGGAAGATTGTCGCTGTACCCAGAAGCCTGGCTTTCCCTCTCTCAAGACAAATGGGTACAGTTGATCATATCCGAGGGTTACAAGATTCCTTTCGAGGAAAGCCCCTTCCCTCAAAAAGGTTCCCTTCCAGACGTACCACCTGGTCTAAGGGAAATTGCAAGATTAGAGGTGTCAAAGCTTCTAAAGAAAAGAGCCATCCAGCCAGTACCAAAAGACCATTTAGAGTCCGGAATCTACTCAAGGTTCTTTTTGGTCCCCAAGAAGACGGGAGACTGGAGACCAATATTAGACCTCAGCAGACTAAACAAGTCTGTCAAAAAGATGAGATTTCGGATGGTCACACTTCAATCGATTTTGCCCTTTCTGGGCAAAGACAATTGGATGTGCTCTATAGACCTTCAGGATGCGTACTATCACATAAAAATCCACAGACGCTCCAGAAGGTTTCTCCGCTTTCGGCTGGGGACCAGTCATTTTCAATTCAGAGCCCTGCCCTTTGGTTTCACTACAGCCCCCAGAGTGTTCACCAAATGCATGGCAGTGGTCACGGCTCACCTGAGACGTCTAGGATTCCAGGTGTTTCCGTATCTCGACGACTGGCTCCTCTCAGCCACCAACAGGCATCAACTCATCCGAGCCAGAGACTACACCCTACGTCTCTGCAGTCAATTGGGAATTTTGGTAAATTTCGAAAAGTCCTCCTTAGCGCCCTGCCAATCTATTACCTTTATAGGCGCAAATCTAGACACTACTCGGATGTCAGCAAACCTAACAAGTCAGAGAATCCTAGATATCCAAAACCACGTTCGAATCATCCTTGCCAGCAAAAAGGTACAAGCCAGGCTGGTTTTGAAAGTGTTGGGCCTCATGGCTGCTGCCATCACACTTCTTCCTCTGGCCCGTTTTTACATGCGTCTTCTACAATGGATGTTGTTCACACAATGGTCCTTCCAGCAGCTTCCCATGCATCACAAGATCCTAGTGACACAGACCTGCAAGAACCATCTATCCTGGTGGATTTCCTCTCCTCTAGTCCCTCAGGGCAGACCATTTGTTCCCCCAGCCCCGGTAGCCACGGTCACTTCGGATGCCTCCCTGATCGGGGGCATTATCAGGGCAGGATGGTTCATGGCACGTGGCAACCGTTCGAATACCACCTGCACATAAATGTCCTAGAGATGAGAGCAGTGCTTTTAACGTTGCAAGCCCTCAACGACTTTCTTCCCTTAGGAACTATTGCAGTTCACACGGACAACATGTCCGTGGTGTGGTACATCAACAAGCAGGGTGGAACCAAGTCCTATCCCTTGTGTCGAGAGGCTCTCAGACTTTGGCAATGGGCGATCTCCTCTCATCGGTTTCTGGTAGCAACGCATATCCCTGGGAAAACCAACATAATAGCGGACAGATTGAGCAGAGCTATACTCATGCCTCACGAGTGGTCTCTCAAGCAATCCATAGTGGAAGAGATTTTTCAGAAGTAGGGCCGCCCATGCTGCGATCTTTTTGCTACTCCTCAAAACAGCAAATGCCCAGACTTCTTTTCTCTCTTCCCACTTCCGGGCCATCCCCCCAGAGACGCTCTTTCCCAAGATTGGCCCCAGGGACATCTTTATGCTTTTCTCCCCTTTCCATTGATTCCACAGGTACTCCAGAAAGCATCCGTTTTGAGAGCCAAAATGATTCTCATTGCCCCTTACTGGCCTCGACAAGTTTGGTTCCCGATCCTTCATCGCCATCTCTTGGTGCAGCCTTGGCATCTGGACCCACTGCCAGATCTTCTGACCCACCAGTCGGGTCAACTGCACCACTCCGTTCCTTCCCTCAACCTCACAGCTTGGTTGCTCCACTTCCTTCCTTAGCCAGGCTTCCTATGATCTCTAACCCCATTAGAGACATTACAGTAGCTTCTCTTAAGTCCTCTACCAGGAGGATTTACTCTAGTAAGTGGAAACGCTTCTCCCTCTGGGCGAAAGATAAGAACATAGATCCCTTTACTGCCCCGGTTCAGTCAGTCTTGGATTTTCTAGCGGAAATTTTTCACTCAGGTTCTTCCTCTTCCACAGTCAAAGTTCAGTTGGCAGCAATCTCCAACTTTCATGTCGGGTTTGCAGACCACAACATTATGTCCCACAAACTTTGTAAAGCCTTTCTTAAAGGGGTGTTCCTTCCAAAGCCCCCTGTTAGGGATCATCCACCACAGTGGGACCTAAATTTAGTGCTGGCATCCTTGATACTTCCCCCTTTCGAACCGGCTGCTTCATGTTCATTAAAGTTTCTTTCTTGGAAGACGCTCTTTCTTGTCGCCATTACCTCGGCTAGAAGAGTGTCGGAACTTCATGCCCTATCTGTTCGTCCCCCTTATTTGGTCTTCCACAAGGACAGGGTATCCTTGAGAACCAATCCATCCTTTTTGCCCAAGGTTGCTTCTAAGACAAATTTAAACCAATCCATTGATCTTCCTGTATTTTTTCCAAATTATTCTAACAGGGCGGAACAAAAATTGCATTACCTTGATGTTCACCGCCAACTTAGATATTACTTGGACAGAACGAAGCAGTTTAGGAAATCTGATCAACTCTTCCTTTCTTATGCTGAAAATAAAAAAGGTCTCCCTGTTTCTAAAGTGACCTTATCCAGATGGCTATCTTCCACCATTTCTGACATTTATCAACTCAGGGGCAAACAACTCAGCTCAAAACCTAAAGCACATTCCACAAGAGGCCTAGCCACTTCTACAGCTTTTCAGGCTAGGCTGCCCTTAGATACTATTTGTGCAGCAGGCACTTGGGCCACTCCTCATACCTTTGTTTCTCATTACAAATTGGATTTGGCCTCCAGGGATAGGGCAAGCTTTGGTTCCACTGTTCTCAAGAGTCTGTTGCATTGAGCCACCCGGGATAGAGGTGCTAGGGACGCGGTCCCATCCAGCAAGAATGAAGGCGAGATTGACAACTTAACATTTAGAAGTTATGTACCTACCATAACGTTCCATGTTAGTTGTCTTCTCTCACCTTCTTTCTTGCGTCCCTCCCTCCTGTCCCCCTAGCCTGGACAGACCTTGATCCCCCTTTTTCTCTGGAAGATTTTTCTTCCTTGGACACCAGATAGTTCTTGTCCTTGATTGCCTGGTTTCCATTACGGCCTTTTTAGGTTAGTGTTTCTCTTTCCTTAGTGGAAAGTTTTTATAGGCAGTTTTTCCTCTAGATACCAAACAAGATCTGGGTAATTACCGCCTTGCATCATGGGATATGGGGATGCCTCGAGCTGGTAAAAGTGACTCTCGAGCTTAGCAAGTGCTGAGTCGAAGCACGAGGATCGGCTCCGAACCCATCCAGCAAGAAAGAACGTGAGAGAAGACAACTAACATGAAACGTTATGGTAGGTACATAACTTCTAATTATATTGCATGGATCTCTGTTGACAGTCTAATGCTGCGGTGGTACAACGATAGCGTTGTTGCCTCACAGCAAGAGGTTCTCCTGTTTGATTCTCGACTGGAGTGCCTTCTGTGTGGAGTCTGCATCACCTCCCCATGGTCGATTGGCCTCCGAAAGACATGCGTGAAAGAGCGTGCCTTCACTGAAGGTAGGGTGTCGGGCTGGCAACTCGGCACCATAAAAATCGACTGCCAATCATTAGCGGACCGGAGTTCCACTGTGGCAACCCCTAACCAAGAAAAGCTGAAAATACAAACATTTCTATTGACAGTCCCAATTACTGTGTTCATTTGTTTTATCAAACTTCCGACTTTTGGGGTTTTATTGACCTTTTTCAATGTATTTCTTTCATTGATCTTAATATAGCTATCTATCTTTATCAAATCAAGCAACTCTTCTCTTAGCTCATTTTCTTCTAAACTGAAGGCACTTCTTTTGTTTTCCATTTTCTCTGGGCATTCTGTAGAAAATTCTATAGCATCTTCCTGTGACACATTCTCTTCAGTTTCATCATGTGTCATCCGTAGCTCTGTCATAAGGGGATTTACTGGCCTATTTCTCCAAAGTTGCCACAGTTTCCTCTTCCTTCCGTTGCTGTCCAGCTTCAAGTGAACATTTATACTGGTTTCCTGTGGAAGGCTACAAATTATCTTCATATGGCAAGTGACCAGTTGCTTCCCGTTCCACTGGTTTCTCCTTAATTTGGATGTCTATTGTTCTATCCTGATGTGGTGCTTTCTGAGCTAGATTTTCTACACTGAATCCTTCACTTCGCAGGTACTCCATAAACTCAGTTTTTATTTATTTAACTTCTCCATTACTAATCTTCTGTTCTACTTTTCCTCTTTGTCTTATTTTTTGTATTGTAAAGTTTTCCATGTCCAGATTCCTTTGCCTGTATTTCTCTTCAAATATCTTTGGTGCTACTCTTTTTGTATGTATTGGTTAGTTTTTCTTTCTTCTTTGTATAAATATTACACAATATTAAATTTCTTTTTCTTTCCCATGTCCATATTTCTTCTTCATATCTCTACTGATCTTCCTGTTTCTCCTTACCTTGTGGACTCATTCCATCATGCTTTGATGTAACTTGTGTAAGACCTTCTACACCAAATCCTTCACTTCGCAGGTGTTCCATAACTTCAGCTTCTATTTTTTAACTTCTGCTTTACTAATCTTCTTTTCTACATTCCCTCTTTGTGATATTATTTTCTTTATTGTGAAATTTTCCAGATCTGGATGCCTTTGCCTATATTTCTCTTCAAATATCTTTGGGGCTGCCTTTTTTTATATTGATTAATTTGGCATTCGACTTTGCATAAATATTGCACCACATTAACTCTCTCTTTTTGTTTTCCATGTCCATATTTCTTTTTGATGCTTTTTTTTCCAAACAGGTCAAAGTTTCTTGGTCTGTGTAATGTTCTTCACAAATCTGTTGTATTAATGAACACAAATGTTTATTTGAGGCTTCTGACAGTTTTTCTTATGGAAGTATTTTTCTTTCCTCTAATTTCTCTCTTAATCCTTTTGTGTATCTTATATCTGGAAGCTCTGAGCTTCCTTTTTGCATAATAGTAACAGTACATAATTTCTTTCTTATCCTCAATAGTCCACTCTGTCATCTTTATGGCTCTTATGTGGCCTATCCATTTTTGTGGACTGCTACTTCCTTCTACAATAGAGGAGCCATCCTCATCCTGGGCCTGGCCTAGCCCCACTGTAGGAATGTTTCCGTAAACATAACTTCAAGTTGTATGGAATTAATTTACAGACTCATCTAAGGGGTGGATTTTCAGGAAGTTCCAGTTAATAGATGATAGGGTAGTAATGAGCATTTCTGGATTAACCCGGAAAGGTTGCGTATTGTTTTATAAACATGCTGTTTAAGCAGTGTGTGAAATGTCTGGTTGTATAGATTGGGAGATGATCACTGAGAGAGTCTGACATTGTACCTGTGGTTGTGTATTTGCTAAGGTGTGATACTAGGATCCAGTTTAATAAGGAATTAATGTGTGGCACTATTAGTTTTGTGAAACCATACAAGTTCATGCTATATATGTAGGGTTGTTAGAGTTTATATCCAACTAGTTAACATTCACATTACCTAGTAGTATTTTTTTCTTTTGGAATTGTTGTGGGTATCCATTGTAGGATATCTTGCAGTATAGCTGTATTGTTGCCAGGAGGTAAAGGACAGTAATACATATTTGTTTATAATTGTTTATTTTCAGGAATGTAATAAGAAGCAATCCTGAACTGAATTTTGATATTAGTTTGTTATAAGTGGAAATATGGTAGTTGTTGGGAAATATTAAAGCAATGCCACTACATTTCCTCTTTATACAGTCATTATGGATTATACTATAGCCAAGAGGTGTGATTGTGTAGTTGTTTATGCTGGTTTTAAACCAGTAGCGGCTGGTGACTTCAAATCAAAGGGGGACTGCAGGAGACAGTTGAATGGGTGGGGCCAATGAGAAGGAGTGTGGCCATCTTGAAAAGGGTGGAGCTATGCTGAAAACTGCAAAAATTGGGACTTTAATTAAATATGCCGCCCTGGGTGTCAAACCATCATGTCCATATTTCTTTTTGATGCTTTTTTTTCCAAACAGGTCAAAGTTTCTTGGTCTGTGTAATGTTCTTCACAAATCTGTTGTATTAATGAACACAAATGTTTATTTGAGGCTTCTGACAGTTTTTCTTATGGAAGTATTTTTCTTTCCTCTAATTTCTCTCTTAATCCTTTTGTGTATCTTATATCTGGAAGCTCTGAGCTTCCTTTTTGCATAATAGTAACAGTACATAATTTCTTTCTTATCCTCAATAGTCCACTCTGTCATCTTTATGGCTCTTATGTGGCCTATCCATTTTTGTGGACTGCTACTTCCTTCTACAATAGAGGAGCCATCCTCATCCTGGGCCTGGCCTAGCCCCACTGTAGGAATGTTTCCGTAAACATAACTTCAAGTTGTATGGAATTAATTTACAGACTCATCTAAGGGGTGGATTTTCAGGAAGTTCCAGTTAATAGATGATAGGGTAGTAATGAGCATTTCTGGATTAACCCGGAAAGGTTGCGTATTGTTTTATAAACATGCTGTTTAAGCAGTGTGTGAAATGTCTGGTTGTATAGATTGGGAGATGATCACTGAGAGAGTCTGACATTGTACCTGTGGTTGTGTATTTGCTAAGGTGTGATACTAGGATCCAGTTTAATAAGGAATTAATGTGTGGCACTATTAGTTTTGTGAAACCATACAAGTTCATGCTATATATGTAGGGTTGTTAGAGTTTATATCCAACTAGTTAACATTCACATTACCTAGTAGTATTTTTTTCTTTTGGAATTGTTGTGGGTATCCATTGTAGGATATCTTGCAGTATAACTGTATTGTTGCCAGGAGGTAAAGGACAGTAATACATATTTGTTTATAATTGTTTATTTTCAGGAATGTAATAAGAAGCAATCCTGAACTGAATTTTGATATTAGTTTGTTATAAGTGGAAATATGGTAGTTGTTGGGAAATATTAAAGCAATGCCACTACATTTCCTCTTTATACAGTCATTATGGATTATACTATAGCCAAGAGGTGTGATTGTGTAGTTGTTTATGCTGGTTTTAAACCAGTAGCGGCTGGTGACTTCAAATCAAAGGGGGACTGCAGGAGACAGTTGAATGGGTGGGGCCAATGAGAAGGAGTGTGGCCATCTTGAAAAGGGTGGAGCTATGCTGAAAACTGCAAAAATTGGGACTTTAATTAAATATGCCGCCCTGGGTGTCAAACCATCATTATGAGAGTCCAATCAAGACAAAATGAAATGTAGAAGAAAACAAGTATTTCAATGCATCAGCTACATGACAGCTTACTTAATATCTAGATTGAAACAAAAAGGTTGTGAGGCTTGAAAAAATAAATTAATTTTTAAATACATTACTGGAATGCCAGTCAAAATCAAGTATAAAAAAAACAAGCAGCACTCAACTCAAACCATTCCTCCTTGCACTGCAGTTCTAATTATAATTTAGGTAAAAAATAGCAGATCCCAAGTCCTCAGCTCGAACAGGGCAATGAAACCACAATCCACTTCCAGTGCGCAGTAAAGAAAGATATCCACGTATGACAAAAACACAGGTTTATTACCACAAAATATACACTCCAGAAAAAATCAAATTGATGTCAGGTTTAGCGCTTTCATCTGAATGAATCAGACTTCTTCAGAACCAAGTTTGCCAAATGAAACAGCCCTTATAAAGCTAATTAGGCGCCAAAAACTTATTTAAAAATTAAGAATTTTAAAGAAACATATAAAACTTTGTTAATCACAATACTTAAAAAAATACTTAAAAAATGCAGGTAAATGCAGGTGTCCAATAATCACTAATACTTAAAACAAAGTATGTATGTGCAAAGAGTACTAATGATGCTTAAGAAACATACTAATTTTCAAAAAACTTAATAATTTTCTAAAAATCCCTTAGGGACTAGTTATGTACATTAAATGCTTATCAATCTTTCTTTACTGTGCACTGGAAGTGGATTGTGGTTTCATTGCCCTGTTCGAGCTGAGGACTTGGGATCTGCTATTTTTTACCTAGTTGTTGGAGCTAATTATAATTTATATTCAATTTTACAAAAGTACCAAGTAACATGCTAAAAGTAGCAATTGCTGTGATATCCCCACTTGTAAAAATGTTTCTTATCCAAAAAAGACCTGCTGCTTAACAACAACTACCTACTTGTTTCATGGGGAAAATCAAAGTAAAAAATGAACAACAAACAAGAAACAAACTCAAGATAAATTGCTTAAAGGATTACTGCACAGGTTATGGACCACACATGATAGATTGCATTTTGTTTAGTTTACGTGGATGTGTAAAGCCTGCAAAGATGACTGCAAGTTTCCAACAAATGTAACGAGGTTCTGATAATACTGTAATCCTGTTCTTTATTACAAATACTATCATATGCATTTCAATACCAAAGGCTTATACGCTATCTAGTTAGGTAAATATTCTCTGCATGGCAACAACAAAAAGGCTTTCAACGTTGGTAATTCTTTAACAGTATGCTTATTAAAGCTTACTTGCATCTTACAATCTCAGACAAGCTTACCTGATGGTCATTAAAGCATTGCTAGTTAAACACAGACCAACAGGTACTGCAACAACATGCATTTTCTGAATAAGAAGCATAAATCAACAGTATAAATATATGACAGAAAACCAGAACATTCTGCAAAATCAAGGACTGATGAAAAGCCACTGTAGTACTTGTGTCTATCTTGGATGGGGGGATACTTGCACACTTACACTGCAGCACACACACACACACACACACACACACACACACACACACACACACACACACACACACACACACACACACACACACACCCTACTACCAGACATAATCCTACCTGTGAAATCCTATTCCTTCCTTCCAAAATGTTTCTGAACACCTCCAAAGCAAACCAGCTGAAAGAAGCCACAAAGTGCACTAGTTTGAGAAAAGAGCTTAAGAAGCAGTTCCAAGAACTTCCACCTGTTTCTGAAAATATTACGAGCTGAAGCAACAGTTCCAACATTATGACCGGCGAGCTGAAGCAACTGTTTCTAAAAACATTACACACACACACACACACACACACACACACACACACACACACACACACATATGTGCACACACACACACACACACACACACACACACACACACATATGTGCACACAAATACACAGACACACACGCATATTTATTTATTTTTATTTAACATTTGTTTACCAGGAAAGTCCGACTGGGACACAGGTCATTTTCAGCGGATGCTCAGGGAGAAATATTCCAGATGCATGTCTTTGGAATCTGGGAGGAAAACAGAGCAGAGAGCATCCAAAGAAAACCCCATGCAAATGCAGGCAAGACATGCAGACTCCACACAGAAGGCACTCCAGCCAATAATTGAACCGGAGTATCTCTTGCTGTGAGGCAACAGCACTAACTGCTGCTCCACTGTGCGTGCGCACACACACACACACACACACACACACACACACACACACTCACTCTCTCGTGCGCCTCTTTCCATTTTCACTACCTGCATCATAAAGGATTTTACACAGTATCACAGTGAACATTGAAACTTCATTTTGTACTTACTTATTTGAACTAACTGAATATAACAGCAGACAGAAATGAATACTTTTCTTGATATGCTGTACTGTTCAGTGAATTGGCTGATGTTAGATGATTAATGTAGCAGCAAGATACAAATACAATACATAGAAGTGCAGCCTTCAGAAATGAGTCTCAAAATGTGCGACTACAGAAGATGACAATTGTTGCAAGGGGTGAGAAAGCATGTTGTAATACTGACATAATGTATAGGACACTCATAGGAGTATGGATGCATGTCTAGCAAGGGAGAGGAGATCAGCATGTATAGGAAGCACAGAGGCACAAAAGTTATGTGTGTAGCATCTTCAAATGCCTGAGAAAACAAATATGGTATAACTCATCAGAACTTTATTTAAAAACTGTAATATGGGAGCAAAGACTAAATTAAGCCAAAAATGAAGATAAAAGTGCATTTAAAGAGACACTAATCAGAGAAGCAGTTTTGAAGTATAATCTGACAGATTGGAGTGAAGGTTGTGAGGGATAGAATAGGCCAGTCTTGTGCAGGTATTGTAGGTTGTGTTATGAAATCTCAGAAAATGACTACATCATTTCAAGAGATGGCAAACTATATTGAATGCCATACTTAAATTGATGCATAGCTTCTTTCTTGTCATTGGATTATGTCCCAAGATGGTGTTCAGCATGGCAAGTCACAGTAAAACAGTGAAAACAGAGGATTGTCTACTTGGAATCATTACTAATTCATGGAATGAAATAAACTGGAAAATAATGTGTCAGCACTTTTCTATACTATAGCAGTGAATGAAAGTAAATAATGTTGCCACTGAGAAACGTGGGTGCAAACTCTTTGTCATGTGATAGACATATTGTGTGAAATTTAATAAGAAACAAAACTAGTACAGTGTGCATTGTGTTTTGCTATTGTCATTGCTTCTGCTTTTATGTTACGAGTTGCCAGATTTTAGTTATTTTTCACATAAATAATATTTAAAAAAATATTGTGGAGAGTATACATACATACATACATACATACATACACACACACACACACACACACACACACACACACACACACACACTTACTTACCGGCCCGACGATTGGCTAAATAAATGGAGCCTCCACACCACACTAGACCCGATAAAAAAAAAAAAAAAAAGCTGCACTAAATAATCCTCCACCACAGTCCACTGATCACTCCAACTGACAGATTCTCGCTCTTTCCCAGCACAAAGTTCGGGAAGAGAGCGAGAACCAATCAGCATGCATCCCAGCAAGCATGTCAAGACGTGCCTGCGGACGTCGCAGTCCGAGCCCCTTCCAAGTCTATGCGGTTTGGAACCACATAGACTTCTGGGCATCACAATGCTATCTTCATAGCTCCCCCCGGGCTGCAATCAAAATAAAAAAAAAAAAACTGTTGAAACCGCCGCAGCCCGAGGCGGTTAAACTGCGCATGCGCGAGTCGCGGACGCGAATTTTTAAAAAAAAAAAAAAAAAGGTTATTTATTTTTTTTTATTTTTAAAACACAGTGAAGTAGTAATTTGTGGCTGAGGGGGCTGCAGTCCGACAGACCGATGCCACGAGCCGCCCCTGTTTTAAACCACATTTCAATTACAGTGAGAATATAGGGGCTTATGGTTGGTAATCCAGGCATGTAGCTCAGCAGTTTTATTTCTTAACGCTTCTAACATTTTTGGCAGAAAAAGTTAGATTGCTAGAATGGGATGATTATTTTTGTGAACAAAAGACAGTGGTTAGAGGCTCTGGTGATGGGATCTGCTATACTATGTACCAATAAATTTAGTTAATTTAACTCTAATATCTCTTTCATTCTTATAATCTGATGGTCACCAGGGATGTGGTTTCTCAAGTCACACAACTGGTAGTAAACAGATTTAAGTAAAAACTAGGCATGCAAGTATGAAACACAAAACATCTCATTAAGTGCAACTTGGCCTTGAGAGCATGCAGGGCCTTCAGCATCCTCACCCAAGAAAAGTTTTTTTCCCCTGTATAACCCACTGAGCAGAAACTTTGTTCACCACTGTCTCTGAGATTGATTGCCTTCCACTATTCAGTTGCTCACAGTTGTTGTTGTTTTTCTTTCAGCTTTTCCCAGTTAGGGGTCACCACAGCGGAACTCCGGTCCGCTAATGATTGGCGGTCGATTTTTACAGTGACGAGGTGCCAGCCCGATGCCCAACCTTCAACGAAGGCATGCTCATTCACACATGTCTTGCAAATGTCACTCAACCGCGGGGAGGACATGCAGATTCCACACAGAAGGCACCCCAGCTGAGAATCAAACGGGAGAACCTCTTGCTGTGAGGCGACAACGCTAATGCTGCATCACCACGGCTTTTCAGTTGCTCACAGTAATTATACTTAATTCTGGCCAGTGGTAGTAAATCACCACACCAACTTATCAAACTGCAAACAAGCACACCAGGGTTTGCCAAAGACTTGCTTAGTCAGAAAATTATTGTATCAAACAGGATAAACGTATCAGAGCCACCACAGAGAGAAGTGTATAATTATAAAATATGTATTAAAACAGATTTTATTAAATATAAAGCTGTGATCAGCACAGAGAATAAAAACAGCGATAAGCACTTTGGGCCTATGCTTTCCTCAGAACATATTACATTTCAACTAGAGGTGCTTTTCAAAGTAACTGGAACCAGTCAGACTTCATCTAATAATGACATCATCCATTGGTCTTCCTGTTACGCCTACTTCTATGAGTATAGGGTTTACAGGTAAAACACCATTAAGACCTGGTGACTTGTCAACTGAAAAATCAGCTATCCGGCGACTCTAATTCAGTATGATTATTTAAATCTCCCCGTTGTGAAGACAGAGTCATAATTTCCAAAACTTAAAACTTGAAATAAAGACACCTATGCCAACTGTAACACAAGATATGTGGTTTATTTAGCAACTTTCACAAATTGTACAAATGTTTATGTCAGAAAAACTATTTGTCCCTTAAAACTCAAATTTTTAAACATCTTAGTGACATTAAAGAATAAAGATAATTCTTTATTTTAGCATATTATGACTAATCCTAGTCATAACTTCAAATTATTAGATGAAGTCTGACTGGTTCCAGCTACTTTGAAAAACACCTCTAGTTGAAATGTAATATGTTCTGAGGAAGGCATAGGCTGAAAGCACTTATCACTGTTTTTATTCTCTCTGTTGATCACAGCTTTATATTTAATAAAATTGGTTTTAATACTTATTTTATAATTATACACTTCTCTCTGTGGTGGCTCTGCTACGTTTATCCTGTTTGAAATTATCAAACTGGATGCTCCTAGTTACTGTTTCACTTCTTGTTTTATTGTTATTTATTTATTTATTTTTTTACTTAAGTTGGTCTTTTCGTGCATGTTTATCCAGGGATACATATCTTTTAACAGCTCATAGCCAAAATCTGTGGTGTAAACTACCAGACAGATATGTGTGTCACATTACTGTGTAAGTACCGTCCAGTGTTGGCAGTAGACCAGCCATGGTGCATGTCGGGGAAGAATGTCTCAGCTGAAGGAAATACAGCAAGGTGACCAACGGTCCCAGTCTTTTCCGGACAGTCCCAGTATGGAAGTCTCTGTCCCAGAATCCCAAACATTGTCTTTGGGACACAGAAATGTCCCAGTTTAGACCACTCAGTTTGAATGGTGACTTGGCTTCCCATGGTGACCAGTCCCCCTGTTTTCCCATCCTAAGCAGCTCTGGGGACTTTGTGATTTTTAGAGGCTGCCATTGGGTATGGAGTAAGGTCAGATGTCTTCGCCCTGACAGGAACCTTCCAGGTCCTGCCGCCATCAGTCAGTCACTCCTTCAAGGACTTCCATCATGGGAGGTTCTGCTTGACCCCACTCACCCAGGCTGGAGCCCCAGGCCCTACACCCATCTGCCTGGTGCACCCATACTGACTTCTGTCAGGGCCAAACCCTACAGTCTTCCCCTTTGACCTGGCCAAGAGACCTTCCCCAGCCACAGCCCCACATGTCAGGGGACTCCACTGCCTGCATGACTCCTACAGACTGCCAAATCATGCTGGATTGCTCATGCCCTCGGACCCTCTCAGGGGAGCTTCACTCCGATCCTGTCTGCTCCTCCGGAACTCCCCTCGGCCGCTGAGGGGCAGATCCTCTCTCATGAAGGCTTCAGATTCCCCCTGCTTTCCCATCCAGAGCAGCTCTGGGGACTTTGAGATTTTTCAAGGATGCTATCAGTTATGGGGTGAAGTTATATGCCTTCACCCTGGCAGGAGCTCTCCAGGCCCCACCACTGTCCATCAGTTGCTCGCTTAAGAACTTCCATCATGGGGGGCTGTACCTGACCCGACTCACCCAGGCAGGACCTCTCCAATTCCTGCTGCTGTCCTCCCTAGCACTCCCTTAAGGACCTCCGTTGTCCAGAGCTCTGCCTGACCCCCCCCAACCCAGAAAGGAGCATGCCCAGCCCTGCCACTATCTGTCTCTCTCCCCCTCCCAGACTTCCATCCCAGAGGGGACATGGTCCGTACTCCTTCACCCAGGCGAGAACTGTCCTGTACCAGTCACTTTCAACCTCTCTTATCTCCCTTCCAAACTTCCATCGGGACTGACCCACTCTGGGGTTCCACTTCTACCCAAGAGAGTGAGCCTGTTTTCCAGGGTTATATATCTCCTAACTGCTGCCAAATCATGCAGTGTCATGTGTGCTGTTGGAGCCTCTCAGGGAGTCTTCCCAGCCTCATGGAACTCTACTGGGTCACTAAGCCTCAGACAGTCACTCATCCAGACTTCCATGACACCGGTTCTCTACTTTGCCTTGCACCTAGGGCTTTCAAACTCGCAGGGGAGATGTCCCTGGGTCCCCCCATCTCTGCACTTTTTGTAGTATACCTCAGTCTCTCACCCCCATGGTGCCAGGTGCCGATGAATGTGCATCACCTCAAGCCTCCTGGCATGTGGCCTCTTGCCTCCTGGGTGGTGCTCTTCACAGAGTGGCATCCCCACAGTGTCTGGTGAAGGACGGGAGTCCAACCTGCCTGCTCCAGTGCAAGATGGACATGGCTGCCCTATCTCCACTCCCATGGGGGCTGGGAGAATGAGATTACAGAACTGGCTTCCCGGGGCAGCCCTCAAGTGTCCCAGTTTAGGTCCTGTAACAAAATGGTCACCTTGAAATACAGCCAAACAAAAGTGAGACCAAAGACAGGTAAACCCATGTGTTATGATTTACTGTTACAGTGACCCATCCTGGAAGGTTTTCTTTTATGGTAAGTATCATGCTAAACTCTACTTATTCTGACAGTTTTAGAGTGACATTCTACTTACTGTCGTTTAAACACATCTCAGTCTTTATCTGTGTGGAGGTCTGACCTTCTTGACAGTAACCTGCTTAATGCTGACCTTGGCATTTGACATTTTTACAGTAAGCTCCAGAATATGGCAGGTAATACTAGAACAGCATTTAACATAGCATTACACATAGTGGGGTAGCTAACTCTTACTGTGTTTTTATTTACATTTCATAGGTTTTGCAGAATCTCCTCATGTCTTTCTATTTGGTCCCCATGTGGCTTGCTGCCTTTCCTTCTCTAAAGAATATTCTTAACATTGCTGGCCTCACTGTTGGACTTCTCCGTTTAGCATTCCACAAGATACTTTTTCAGCAGAATGAATGCAGTCCTATCAGGGAGGTCCTTATTAACTAGCTGATTGTCTTGGAAATTGTGTAAATGACTTGAGTTTGTGAAACCACACATTGTATGGGATTACACTGTGGGCTAAACTTTCAGGGACATGGTAAGAGATGGAAGAAGGTTGTGATAGACTTTGTGTGCTGAGGGATGTACGAACTGTGTGGTCATATTGGTTTTGCATCTTATACAGTTAAAACTGGGAAGGCAGAGCCTATCTTGTGTGTTTATTCAGGGATTTCCAAGATTTTCTCCTTTTCCATGTGTCTGTGGTTGAGAGAGATGAAAACCAGGACTGCACTTTTTAAGCTGTTTGTTTATTTTCTATTGCTGTGTAAAGCTAGTGAAAAACAAGCCATAGCTAAGTGATAACATTTTTTCTGTATTTGGAAAATGTTGACCATGCATTGTTAGACCTGGTTACCAGTAGACTTTAGTGATGCATTGCTTCTCCTTTGTAAGTACTGTTTTTTTATTGTTATCACTAAATTTTTTTAGGATATTCATCCATTTTACTGTGGTTTACACTGACAGGCTTCATCTTCCTCTCCAGTGGTAGAGGCAGCTACCAAAGAAGGCTTTCAAGGCAGAATAGCAATTCATAGGGGCAGATAATGGATGCTTGGGGATGCTTTTACCAGTTCTGCTTTGAGCACTGCTATACACAACACGTACAGCAGTGAATCCCCTCTGCTGTAGATTGTGCACTGCGCTCTGAAGTTGCATGTTGTTCCTGGTCCAAGATCCTCTTTAGTCCATGCAAGGAAATGCTATATCTGTCTTTTAACCTTCTAGCTTCTCCCTATCCACAATGGTAATTTGACCTTTTTCCTGTTAAGTATGTGTTTATGGATAGAGTTGACAGTTGATCTTTCGCCTGTCAAGTATTTGTTCATGGATAGAGTTGACAGTAGCTAACAGATTGCTTCTTGCAGCAAAATTAGGAACATTTAAGAGGTATGTATGTGTGTGGGGGGGTAAGATAAGACCGGGATAGGTTGGGGAGTTGATACAGGGAATAATTATGATGCAAACGCAGTGGGTGTGACTTTCCGAAGGAATGAGCATGCATCTGAGTTTAAAACACTGGTAATCCAGAAAGCTTGTCTCAGGTCTGGTATCCCACCAGTGATCCAGAACTAGAACACTCTGCCTACTCAAATGAATAAACTAATTCTAACTTCAAAAAGGCATCTTTATTCCTCACGCAGGGAGGGTATATCAGAGAGAGAGAGAGAGTTTCCTAGGTCTGCTAGCTAAAGTGAAGTTATCTATACTAATCCTTTATACTCTGTTTTTTGAGTTTAAAACACTGGGTTGCCCCTTTAAGTAGGCCTCTGTTTCCCAACAGGGGCTGTTTTTTCTTGGAGCTTGTCAGGCACTTTGTATATTTGTTACTGTTTACATGTCTGGATAGGCATAACAGAAAAAAACAAGTTGCCTAGTAATCTTTTTAGTAAACTTTTCAGTCATGCTTAGAACGTATATTACATTTCCTTGATTGAGTTCTCAAGTGTAAGTGAGCTACTTCAAGGATTCTCACTCTCTTGCTGATTTCCCATTAGTACCTCAGCCTTGTGTCCACATTGTAAAGGATTTTTTGTTCTTAAGTGACTTCCCAAAGCCTTTTTGATCAGGATGATTTATTAAGATCAGCAAGGTTGGGATCTCAGTTCTGCTGAATTAGTGCTATCCTATTTGCATGCCCTTTAAGACTTTTGAAGTCCTTATCCTTCCCTGGTAAAGGTCTTGGTCAAGGCAGATAACATGATTGTTTTAAACATTGTTTTGAAGGAGTTTTATGTACACCACATAATTTGAGGCAGTGGGTAGTTCAGATTATTGTCAAGTCTCGAACAAAATCATAAATACTCCCTTTCAAAGCACAAAAGTGGTGATGTGATGTCAGTTTCTCCTTTATTCCATTGGGGGGTGGGGGTCGGATCCATGTCAGTCGTTTACAAAAGTTCGAGGCCTTCAACAAAGCTTGTGGGCATTCTACCTTACCCATAATGCAGTTCCCTAACTCACTCAGATCTCATTTACTGTTCTGCAAAAGACGTGGTTCTCCAGCAAGTTCTGGGCTAAATGATCTTTTCACTTTTACTTTAATCTTTTTCTAGCTTTAAAACGTTTCTTAGGTAGTTGTTTAACAGTTTTTTTAGTAATTGTTTAGTGAATTCCTTACCCGTTTTCCATATTTTTGAGAGTGAGTGTTGTCCCCTTCATTCCTTCCCCTCCAAGGGTGCCTTTTGCCTTCCCACATCCGTTTAAATTAGAGGACATTTTTCACATTTGATTATTCTTCCCATCTATCCTTTTCATTGTCCATTTACGTTAAAGGACGATCTGTTCTTAGTTAAAAAAAAAAAAAAAAATGTACCTTTTTCCTTTTGCCATAAACAACTTTAGCGTCTGTTTAGTTTAGAGGGAGTTCATTTGTGTGTGTGTAGGTGCTATTTTTCCTTTAACCTGTCTTTTTTCTTCTTCTATAGCTTATGTCTTAAAAACAGGAAGGTAAACCCTTAGGGTTCGAAAAATGCAACCAGTGTGGTAAGAAAATGCCCCTAAGTGATACACACACTGTGTATTGCTTGGGGCCTTTACATCCTCAAGAATCAGGCTACATTTGTCACGGATTCAGTCAAAGGGCTCTTATGGAATATAAAAACAACCTTATGTTAAAAGGATTGCAGAAGTCTCCTTTTTCTGAGGCTATTTCAAAAGAGTCTGCGGCTCCATCTAAATCTGACAAATCTCAAAAATGAACTTCTTTGACTCCGAAGTCGTCTTTGGAGCCGAAACAAAACGTTTCTAGGCTATCTGCTCCAACAGATTCTTCTGAGCAGTTGCTACTGGATCCATGAGTTCCTTGGAGCAGCCTGAGCCTTTGGCTTTGACCTCTTTGGCTTCTATTGAATTTAGATACCGGAGCCATTCTCCTTCTTTGGAACTGATAGCTTCTTGCCTCCCATCTCCCTTTTTGACTAGGTCCAGGTCTCCAACCTTATGTACTCAGTCTATCAAGAGTTTGTCTGATGATGTGGACAGGGTAGTGCAGAGGCTCCTGAAGACACTGGCTTTGGCCACATTGTTATTGGATCCCAGCCCAAAGGAATCAGAGCCGAGAAACTCCTCCCTGTTGGCACCTGCTTCTCCTCCAATCTATCCTCTGGTTTCGAGCTTGAAGATTCAGACATCCAACTGGTGTCTGTCACGGATCCTGGACCTATGGGTTCTTTGGATCCGATGTCTGCCCTGAGTGCTTCTGCTCAGTCCAGGTCAGGAGTCCAGTAGGAGACGACAATCCCTGGTCAGTCCCGTAGAGATGGCTTGGATCTCTCTGGATCTGACCCTGCCTGTGGGAGTTTCGGCTCGGGTGGGTTCATATTTTACCTGTGCCTTGGAGCTTCTGACTCCTGCACTGGAGATTCCCTCGGTTCCAAGAACTCTTTTGTCGGATCCAGGGTGTTCTTCGGATCAGGGACGGAATGTCTTTGAGGTTATGAGTAGGATAATGACTACATCCCAGTCTCAGACACAGTCTATCCAGGATCTTCCTTCCAGTTCTGGGCTAGTGACCTTACCTTCTCATATACCCTTTCCACAGGACCACAGAGACCCCATGCCTGAGCCCATCCAGCAAGGGATCCCCCTTCTGAAACTTCCCCAGACTACCCCACTGAAGAAATCCCTCGGAGGAGGACTTGAAAGATGAAGCATCTCGACTCCCCAGAAGAGTCCGTCACATCTGATACTTACCTCAATGATGTAGAAAGGTCCCCATGGTCACCTCCTGAAGATGTCTCTTTTGCAGACATCCTGAAAATGTTAAAGCAGAGAGGTCACTGGCAGTCCACATCCACTTCAGCTGAGGAGTCAGTATACCTGAAGGCTTTTGGGTCTTGCCCTTCCATCTCTTGGGTAACCCCTCCTTCTGATGAGCTTATTGATTTAGAGTCTAGGAAGGCTTTGGAGACTCCATAGAACTGACTCATTGGAGGCCAACTAAATATATTACTCCCCCAAGGACAAGTCTTTCCTCACTAAAGGTAGTTGATGCCATGGTCATGGCGGTGGCCACTAAAAGGAGCTATCTGAGACCAGTTTCTCTATCCATCCCCCGAATAAAGATCTACTAGAACTACTTGACTCATTTTACTAAATTACAGAGGGACCTGTTGAAAGAACTGTCAAACACCCTCCAAGAGCTGTAGCTGACATGGTGGCAGACAAAGTAACTGCTCAGCTTGCCACTCTCAATTCAGTTGTAAACTCTTCCATGAGATTTGTACCATATGCAACAGACAGGATGAGTAGAGCAATGGGTTAAGGCATCTCTCTTAGGAGGCAGGCCTGGATACGCCTTTACCTTTAAGTCTTCCTTGAGTAAAAGAAACGCTCACCAGGTGTGAACAGGAAGGCAAGACCTTATCTGCCATGGGAGTATGTTTTTCCACACCTACTTGACCCTTTCCCAAAAGTAAGAGAGGTAGTGGAAATATGTGGTTCAAGACATCACAAAAATCATTCCAAGACACACAGGGTGAAAGTTTCCCAAGAGGCAGACAATAATGGATGAAGCAGCCCCCCATGGCAGGGGAGGCCTGCAGAATCAGGGATCCAGAGAATCTTTCTTTGGTAGACCTTTTCAGCACTCCTGAAGCGGTGCACGACTGCTCACCTCTGGAGGCAGTCAAGGGTGATTGTCTCTGCACCTTCATACTTGGCAAAAAATAAATGACAGATGGGTGCAGGTCATAACATTTAGGAGTTTTAAAATCAGTTCCAGACATTCCACCCAGCCAAAAGGAACAAGCAACCTTAGAAATTCAAAACTTGCTAAGAAAAAGTGTCATCCAAGAAGTCCCCATAGACGAGAGAGGATTTGGAACTTACTCGAGGTTCTTTCTAGTTCCAAAGAAAATAGGGTACTAGAAATCCATTTTGGATCTCAGCATTCTGAACAAATCTGGGAAAAAGACCATGTTCCAGATGGTGACACTGCAGTCGATACTTCCATTCTTGGAAAAAGAAAATTGGATTTGCTCTATAGACCTTCAGGATGCGTACTACCACATACAAATGGAAAGGAGATCCAGAAGACACTTGTGCTTCTGGCTAGGAGCCAGTCATTTTCAGTTTGGAGCTGTGCCCTTTTGTCTCACTACCCCCCCCCCCCAAGTGTTCATCAAGTGCATGGCAGTAGTCGCGGCTCACCTGAGATGTCAAGGATTCTGTGTATTTCCATATCTGGAAGACAGGCTCATAACAGCCTCGACAAGGCATCTTCTGTTACAAGCCAAGGACTACTCTGTTCCTCCTGTTAGGAGTTGCAATAACTTATGAAAAATATGCTTTAGAGTTATGTCAGAGCTTGATGTTCATTGGAGCAGAGATAATCACAACAACGATAATAGTAAAACTTCTGCAAGACAGAGTGGCCGATCTTTGGCATTATGTAAGAATCTTTATCAGAAAGAAAACAGCCTCTGCCAAAGTAGTTCTCCAAGTATTGGGCAAAATGTCTGCTTCTCTTGCCCTCATTCCCCTAGCTCATCTCCACATGAGGATTCTTCAGTAGTTACTTTTGACACAATTCTAGAGCCTCCAATGATGCAAAGGATCATGATAACCAATTCATGCAACAAGGATCTTCAGTCGTAGATTCACTCTCCCCTGGTGTCTCAAGGTTGCCACTTTATTCCTCCTCAGCCACAAGCCACGGTGACCACGGACACTTCCCAGATATGGTGAGGGGGCATTATTTGGGGAAGACAGTCTAAGGCATCTAGCAACAACATAAGCCCCATTTTCATATAAATGTCCTGGAGATGAGGGCTGTGCTTTTGGTGTTGCAAGGATTTCAAGACTGTCTCCCTCTGGGAACAGTAGCAATCCAGTCAGACAACATGCCTGTGGTCTGGTACATAAACAGGGGGGGGACCAGATCTTACCCCCTTTGTCGAAAAGCACTGAGGGTCTGGCAATGGGCAACATCTTCCAACCGCTTTCTGATAACACACATTCTGGGGAAGTCCAATGTAGTAGCAGACAAATTGAGCAGAGCCATATTACGGCCTCACAAGTGGTCCCTCAAGCAAGAAGTTGCGTAAGAGATCTTCCGAAAATGGGGTCAGCCTTTCTGCGACCTCATCGCTTTGCCCACCATTACCAAATGCAGCAACGACTTTGCCCTGATCCCCTTTCCGGGGGAGTCCCAGAGGGATGCACTTGTTCACGATTGGCCCTCAGGACTTCTTTATGCCTTTCCACCAATTCCTCTAATCCTCAATTTCTGCAGAAAGCAATTTTGTTGAAGACAATAATTTTAATTGCCCCCTTACTGGCCTCAACAGATTTGGTTTCCCTTCCTTCACCCTCATGTTTGGGATGAACCATTGATTCTGGACCCTGTTCCAGACTTTCTGACTTACCTGTCAGGGATGGTTCATTCCAGTCTGAACAATCTCAAACTAACAGCTTGGGTCCTCCAGTTCCCCTGATTGCCAGGTTTTCTTTCCTTTCATATCCAGTCAGACACATTTTGTTATCTTAATATATGATGTAAGAGTGTTCAATCTCGCCGTTTGTTCTTACACACGGGTTCGGAGCCGATCCTCGGCTCCGGGTCAGCCGAATTGCAAAGCTCTGAATCTCAGAAAAGCTCAAGACCAGCATATCCCACAATCCTCCCTGCCATTACTCAGATCTAGTTTGCCGCTGCAACAGATCGGATCGAGGAGAGCTCGGACCAGATAGAAACTTGACTTGTTGTTGATTTCTTCAGATAAGAATTCTAATTTTTTTCTTGCTGATACTTCCTTATAGTTAGTAGTTATTGTAGAAGTGCTGTGTGTGTGTGATATATATACCCATTTTTCTTCCTCAGGCACCCTTGTGGCCTAACCTTTTTTTCTTGGGTGTGTTTTTTTTTTGTGAGAGTTTTATATATATAACCTGTTTAGTATATATATATTGCTATAGGATTAGTAATTTTGTTCTATTATCATAGTTATTGTCATTGTTACTGTACTATACCTGAAAAAGCCAAATCTGGTTTTAAAAGATGTCAGTGTGGGCAGAAAATGTCCACTACTGACCATCATGCTTCCTTTGTCTACTGTCTTGGCCCTCTCCATCTCCAAGAGGATTGCTCTATTTGTCATTCCTTTAGCGGGAGGGTCATGACAGATAGACGCAGGAAGCTTATTGACAGAGGATTGTTGAAGCCGGCCTTTCAAGAGGCTTTGGACAAGTTGGATCAGGCTTCTAAATACTCAAAGGGGTCGAAGATGTCAGAGCCCATGTCATCGGCTCCGAGTTTATCTTCTCGGGTTCGTTCGCCGGTTCCACAGATCTCGGGGCCAAGCGTCGAACATTTATCTTTTCCTGAGCCCCAGATCTTGGAACCGGTGTCGGAACTGCCACCACCGTCCATTGTTTGGTCGGTGCCATCTTCGGCTCCTTTGACCCGTTCTTCCAGACCCTTGTCTGACACAGATGTGGATCGTGTCATGCAGAAACTCATGGAGAACATGGCCCTTTCCAAGTTAATTGGAGTTTCCTCCCAGTTGGTGTCAAAACTAGAAGGCCTCCCCATATCTCCAATGGGTCCTCCTTCGAGACCCATCCAGATCTCGGAGCTGGGAGAAGATGACCTGATAGCGGAGCCCTCGGTGCCGAAACCGTCCATTGCACGATCGACACCTTTGACTTAGAATCCTTCAGAACCGTTAGGGGAGTCGCGGAGCCGACGGTCTTTGCGCGGTTCCGGGACCGAGAGTCGGACCGACCTGTCGGTGCCGACTCTCCCTCTCGGGGCCTCGGCACAGACTGGTTCGGCTCCATCCTCGGGGTTGGAGCCCACGGCACCTGGTTCTGGGATGCTTCCGTGTTCTTTGGAACCGGGGGAGCCCTCAGCCAGGGGTTTGGGAGCCTTTGACCTTGTGAGGAAGGTATTGTCTGCATAGACAACCACATCATCAGGGGAATCTTCTCCTTCCCCAAAAGGGCCACTTTCTGTTTCTGCTCACACGATCCATCCCAAGCGTCGAGCCCAATTGCCTCAGCCACCCACAGAGGGTTCCCCCTGTTCCTTGGAGGCCTCACCAGAAGCCCCCTCTGATGAGGTCCCAAGGAAACGGTTGTGCAAGAGGAGGCACATAGATTCCCCACAGGAATCTCTAACATCTGACACCGACTTTGATGAGGCAGAGGGGTCGCCCAAATCACACTCGGAGGATGTGTCATTTGCAGACATCCTGGAGATCTTGAAACAGAGGGGTGATTGGCAGTCCCTAGTCCCCTCTGAGGACGAGTCAGTGCTGCTGAAGGCTTTTGGGGCTCAACCTTCTACCTCCTGGGTGACACCGCCCTTCGATGAATTAATGGATTTGATTGCTCGAAGGGCATGGGAGACACCTGACACAGTGGAACCAGTACCTAGGAAACCAAACAAGTTCATCACTGCCCCCCAAGATAAATCTTATCTCACCAAGGGAGTCCCTGTTGACGCTATGGTGGTGGCAGCAGCCACGAAAAAGGAGATGTCTGAGTCTTCCTCATCTTTTCATCCTCCTAATAAGGATTCTAGGACTATGGACATATATGGGAAGTGCATTTTTAGTTCAGCGACTTTTTCCATGCGTTCGCTAAACTACCTGACCCATTTCACACGTTTGCAGAGGGATCTCATCAAGGAGCTGACAGATACCCTCCAGGGTAACACAGATGCTGCTGTTTCAGATAAGGTAACAGCACAACATAACACCCTCACATCCATAGTAAACTCATCCATGAGGCTCATCTCGTATGCAGCCGAGGGATCGAGTAGAGCTGCAGCTTCAGCGATTGCTCTTCGAAGACAATCATGGATGCGGCTGTGCTCCTTTGCAGAAGCCTTCAAGTCTTCCTTTGCCAATGCCCCTTTTGATGGTGCCACACTTTTCGGGCCCAAGGTTAAGGAGACTCTCACTCGGTGCGAGCAAGAGGGAAAGACCCTGTCTGCTGTCGGGGTCTGTTTTTCCACTCCTACTAGACCGTACCCCAAAGGGCAATGAGGCGGAAAAATGTGGTTCCATAAGAATCAGGGATCTTTCCAAACCACACAGAGTGATACCTCCTCCAGAGGCAGAGGAGGGGGTAGAAATGGAAGACGCCGCCCCGGCGGCAGATGGGGTCTGCATAACCAAGGCGACAGGGATTCCATCCCTGGGAAGCCTTTCCAGCACTCCTGAATGGAGGCCCGGATGTCCTGCTCTGGAGGCAGTTGGGGGTCGCTTAGCTTTATACCCGCTGGCCTGGCTAAACATTACTTCAGATTCTTGGGTAAAAAGCATTATAAACAGAGGGTACAAACCCCCCTTCATTTCAACACCACCTCTACAAAGAAAATTTCCAGACGTGCCACCCCATCTGCGAAAACTAGCAGCTGTAGAAATTTCAAAGCTGCTCGAAAACAGAGTCATCCAACCAGTCCCGGCGGACCAAAGAGGATTTGGAACTTACTCAAGGTTCTTTTTAGTTCCAAAAAAGACAGGGGACTGGAGACCGATCTTCGATCTCAACCATCTCAACAACTTCGTGAAGAAGGAAAAGTTCCGGATGGTCATGCTTCAATTGATCCTTCCATTCTTACAGAAGGACAGTTGGATGTGCTCTATAGATCTCAAAGACGCGTACTGCCACATCAAAATGGCCAGACTGTCCAGAGATCACCTGCGCTTTCGGCTGGGGGCCAGTCACTTTCAGTTTCGAGCTCTGCCCTTTGGACTCACCTCAGCCCCCAGGGTATTCACCAAATGCATGGCAGTAGTTGCGGCTCACTTGAGATGACAAGGATTCCGGGTGTTTCCCTATCTGGACGACTGGCTCCTCACCACCACCACCGAGCGTCGACTATTGCAAACCAGAGACTATACAATCAGCCTTTGTTCCCACTTAGGGATATCCATAAACTTCGAAAAGTCTTGCTTATCGCCCTCACAGTGTATTTCCTTCATCGGAGCAGATCTAAATACACGATCGACACAACTGAAACTCCCCCCAGTAAGAGCTTCAACGCTCAAACAGCAGGTCCTACTACTTCTAGTCAGCAAGAAAGCCCCAGCCAAACTGGTGTTAAAAGTGTTGGGACTGATGGCAGCAGCACTAATTGCAGTCCCTATGGGAAGGTTACACATGAGGATTCTTCAATGGCTGCTCTTTGCACAGTGGTCGTTCCAATACCTACCCCTAACGTACGAGATCAAGATAACAGAATCTTGCAGATGGGACCTCTCATGGTGGGTGCGCGATCAGAACCTCACTGTGGGTCGTCCGTTCGTTCTACCCATTCCAACAGCCACAATAACCACGGACGCTTCCCTGATAGGGTGGGGGTGCCTTTTTCAGGGAAGAACAGTCCGAGGAGAATGGTCCAACACGGAGTACACTCTACATATAAATGTTCTGGAGTTGAGGGTTGTGTTCCTGGCGTTGCAACACTTCCAAGCCCTCTTACCTCTAGGGACAGTAGCAGTTCAGACAGACAACATGTCTGTAATCTGGTACATAAACAAGCAAGGGGGAACCAGGTCTTACCCGTTATGCAGCGAGGCCATGAGAATTTGGCAATGGGCAGAGTCCATGGGTTGCTTTCTGATAGCAACGCACATCCCGGGGTCATCCAACGTCATTGCGGACAGGTTGAGCAGAGCCATCTTGTTACCTCACGAGTGGTCTTTGAATTCACAGACGGCAGAAAAGATCTTCCGCAAATGGGGCCAGCCTTGCTGCGATCTGTTTGTCGGCCTTGCTGCGATCTGTTTGTTTCCCCATTGAATGCAAAATGCAGAAGCTACTTTGCCCTTCTACCCCCTCCGGGGGATGTTCCCAGGGACGCACTGATACACGATTGGCCCCCGGGTCTCCTATATGCACTCCCACTGACTCCATTGATTCCCAGATTTCTACAGAAAGCCAGGAGCCTGGAAAGGACTATAATACTCATAGCCCCATTCTGGCCTCGTCAAATATGGTTTCCCTTTCTTCAAGTTCATCAAATAGAGGAACCGTGGATTCGGGACCCAGTGCCATATCTGCTGACACATTCGTCGGGAGTTCCTCACCCGTCTCTACAGTCCCTCAAACTAGCAGCTTGGCTGCTCCGCTTCCTTGCCTAGCCAGGTCTCATCTACTCCTTCCGTCAGTTCAACACATCCTAGTTGCTTCTCATAAAGCCTCTACTACTAAGCTCTATACGAGTAAGTGGAAACGTTTTGTATATTGGGCATCTAGTCAAAACTTAGATCCCTTGGTTGCTCCTCTACATAAAATTTTAGAATTCTTATCCACCCTTTTTCACGAAGGAGCTTCTACTTCCACTCTAAGAGTACAGTTGGCGGCCATATCAAACTTCCATATTGGTGAGGGAGGTTCTTCCATTATGTCTCACAGGCTTTGTAAAGCCTTTTTGAAAGGAACCTTCCATCTTAGACCACCTGTCAGAAAACCTTTCTTTCCATGGAGCCTGAATTTGCAGCTGTCACAACTCATGTTGCCACCTTTTGAACCTGCTTCGTCATACCTCCTAAAGTTCTTGTCGTGGAAGACGCTGTTTCTCTTCGCCGTGACCTCAGCTCGTAGAGTCTCAGAGCTGCAGGCATTATCGGTCAGACCACCTTACCTGATATTCCATCCAGACAGGGTTTCTTTGCGTACAAATCCATCTTTCCTTCCAAAAGTATGTTCAGTTACGAATATTAACCAGTCTATAGAACTCCCTACCTTTTTGAAAAACCATACTAACAAACTGGAGTATATGTTGCACAAGTTGGATGTTCGCAGGCAGTTAAGATTTTATTTAGACAGGACCAAAGCTTTCAGAAAAATGGATCAACTCTTCGTCGCTTTTGCAGACAATAAAAAGGGCATGGCAATTACTAAACGTACACTATCTAAATGGCTTGCTGACTGTATAACATTTGTATACTCTAACTCAAACCAATCCTTACCAAACAAACCTAAGGCCCATTCTACCAGATCCATTTCCACTTCCTTAGCTCATGCAGCTCGCTTGCTTTTGGACACTATTTGTGCAGCAGCCACGTGATCTAAACCACATACTTTCATCACTCATTATAGAGTGGACAAGGTCTCCAAGGATAGGACATCATTTGGTTCCACTGTGCTTAGGAACGTTCTTCCATGAGTCACTCGGGGTCATGGAGCTAGGGACGCTACCCGTGTGTAAGAACAAACGGCGAGATTGAACACTCTTACATAAAGAAGTTATGTCCTTACCATAACGTTCCATGTAGAGTGTTCATCTCGCCTTTGTTCTTACATTCCCTCCCCCCCCCATGTGTTTGGAAGAACTGGTAGGATTAAAGTCTGATCGACGTGTCTTGACCCTTTGTGGGGTATATGGTCCCGTGTGTCATGGGATATATGCTTAGACCATTAGCTATTGCTATGGTGAGAGAGTGTCTCTGAATGGCTGAAGAGAGTGTATGCTTCTAGCACTGCAGGTGTTGGATCCTTTCATCTGGTTTGCTTGCAAACTAGATCTGAGTAATGGCAGGGAGGATTGTGGGATATGGGCTGGTCTCGAGCTTCTCTGAGATTCAGAACTTTGCAATTCGGCCGACTCAGAGCCGAGGATCGGCTCCGAACCCGTGTGTAAGAACAAAGGCGAGATGAACTCTCTACATGGAACGTTATGGTAAGGACATAACTTCTTTATATGTTCTTAAATAGGGGATATGAAAAAAACATTGTTTTGGATAGTTATACTAAAATATTTGGAACGAATAATAAAACTCCCAAAAGTAGAAGTCAGGGTAATAAATGCACAGTAAGAGAAAAAGAATGGGATTTGGAGCAAATTTAATTTTTTTGTCCAAATATACATTATTTTCAAAGACGTTACAAAAATTTAGAAGATTTCTGGAATATAATCAAAAGGGAAGTTTCATCACTTACAGAAATAAAGCTTCAATTTTCCTATCAAAGGGGACGGAGTTTAAAAGATTTTCTGGTGCACAGTAATTATAAAAGACCAATAGAAGCAATAACAGGGATAATTTCAGAATTGGGTACTGTACCTTGTGGAAAATGCACAATATGTCAATATATAGCAGCCACATTTGATAAAATAAATGGTAAAAAATTCCAAATAAAAGGAAGTTATACTTGTAGAAGTGTTGGGTATAGTGTATACTATTAGATGTTTATGTAATAGTTTTTATATTGGAGAAACTAAGAGAAGTTTGGGTGAAACAATAAAAGAGCATGTAAGGGTTGTCAGGAATAATAAGATAGTAAGCCCTTTAGCAGTGTACTTTAATAAGGAACACGGTGGGGATTTTAGTAATTTACAAGTTTCCGTTTTGGAACAAATAAACTCTAGATTTCTGAGTGAAGAAAGAATAACATATTTACTCAGAAAAAGGAATCAATTTTTATACTAAATATAATACATTACAACCATTAGGGTTGAATAAAGAGTGTCACTGGAGAAGTTTTATTTAATATTGCTTTTTTAAAAAATCTAAGTTTTTTAATTAGTTAATTGTACTGAATAACAAGGGTGTAGCTAATTGATTTCTTAATTGGTATTTGTGTTTTATATAAAAAGATGTGTTTTTTCAACTAGAAATTACTCTGTAAAGGCTGCTTAAGCCAAGGCGCTAAGAGGTGATTTTGCTGATGTTCTTCATGTTTTACTGTTGCAGTCATTACATTTGGGTTATCTGCTTGCAGGTAGCCCTCAGTCAGCCTGATTAACAAAGTGTCTGGTCCTGCGTCGGTTGTTGTCCCTTCTTCCATGATGTCAGGTCGTCAGGGGTATAAAACATGCAGCCAACGCCATTAAATCAGTCTTTCTTGCCATGCGGTGCCTGAAGCAGAAGCAGTTCGCAAGTGCCGGTTGGTCAACTCCTGAAATTTTCGTTTTCGAGTTTCAGAACTGAAGTCTTCAACTAAAGCTAAGTACCCCATTGGGGAACCTTTTTCTTGCTCATTACCATTGTCAGTAAAAGTTAATAATTGCATTACCTCATAAAGATTTTCATTCGTACTGTATTCCTTGCCTAGGCCCTGACCACGACGTACCTTGCTGTCGGTTTTGTGCTTTATTTAATCAGTGCACTGTCCGTTGTTGGTATATTTTCGCCTCTAAATATTTTGGTTCTCAGTTTAATTATCCAGAAATGTCTTCGGTTAGCCATCCAACTACCGGGATTCTGAAAAAAACGCAAAGATAAAGACAGGCCGCCAAGGTCCAAAACTCTCGCCGACGCTTCTCCTAAGCCAGTTCGCCGGTACTCAGTGAAGTGCTTTTGCAGCCCCTGATACCCGCTACTTCTGATTTGCAGGCCTCTACTGAGACCCATTCAGAGTCTGGTATGCTGCGAGATGCTTCAACGATGGAACCCGCAGATGTCTCTACCTTGGATGGGTCTGGAGCTGCTGTGCAGGCACCGGCTTCTGAGGGTGTAATTAGGCCTACGAACTTGCATATTAAACTGACGCCTCCTTCTTTACTTAGGTTTAAATCTTGATCCATGTCTAAAAAACCGACGCCCAGGGCACATGCTCAGGCCTCTATGCCTATAAAACAAATGATAAGAATGGCTGAAGATCTAATAACTCTAATCAGGGGTAGCCAACCCCCCCCCCCCCTTCTAAGAGGCCTAGGACTGAAGTTGATTATGAATCTTCTGATCAGGATTCTGTTTTTTCTGATTCTTCTGATGATCTGGATTTGCCCTTTTCTACTTATGAAGATTTTGATGCAGGGGACTTTATTCCCCCTGCTTCCCCTCCTGAGGATTTTTCTTTTGGGGAAAACTTACATACTCTAAGGGAGCATTTCCACTGGGAAAGCCAGGATTTTTCTAATTCAAAAAAGAGGCTTAGGGATTTCCTTCTCCTACCTCAGCATAGGCCTTTAGCTATTCCTCCTGTACTAAACATTGTTGTTGATGCTTTTTCGGAATCTTGTTTGGCCCCTGATTCCCTGCCTCCTGCTTCCAGAAAACCTGACAGATACTACAGGGTCCCTAAGTCCCACAAGTTCCTTTTCAAAAATCCTATTGCAGATCCAGAGACTATTTCACAGGGGCCCAAGGGCATTAAGGGTTCTACTGCTAAAAATCGTACCCCTTCTGATAGAGAATCCAGGGCGCTGGATAGATGGGGTAAGAAGGTTTACACTTCTGCAACCTTGGCCATTAGGACTTTAAACTGCCAGTTTCATATGTTAAAGTATCAGCAACATGTTATTGGACTGCTTAAACAGAAAATGATGTTGATTCCTGACTGTGTGGAAAATAAAGAATTACAGGATTTAATGCATTCTGCTGAACAAGTTGGAAAACATAATTTGCAATGTGGTTTTGATTCATTAAAGGCCTCTTGCAGGGCTGCTGTTATAGAGTCTGTGCTCAGAAGGCATGCTTGGCTTAAGGAGCAATCTTTGCCTGATCATGTTAAAGCTAAATTGTTGGATGCTCCTTTAAATCAGGACTGCCTGTTTGGCAACAAGGCTGAGGAAGTTCTTCAAAAGATTGAAGATAAAGCTAAATCTATGCAAACTGTTAAAGATTTTTTACAAGTTCAGCCCCCTATATTTAATAGGCACTGGCCCTCTAAGAACTGGTCCTTTCCAGCCCCTTCCAGGTCTTCTCAAGCCAAACCCAGACACAGCAAAAACCCCAGGTTTCAGTCCCAGGGGACACACACAACTAAGCAGTGGGGAGCCTCCACTTCCAAATCTGGGAATAATAAGACTCCCCCCTATGGTAAGCTGTATCAATGACTTCCTTTTAAAATTTCCAAGCACTTATCAACTGATTGCCCCTTTGGGGGGAAGGATTGCTCTTCATGCAAAGAATTGGAAACTCATTACCCAGGACAAGTGGGTTTTAAATATAGTGTCCCAAGGATACAGATTTCACTTCCACACGTTGTCAACACCAAGTGGATGGCTGGACCTACCCCCAAAGCAGTGGGCAGAGGCCCAAAAACAAGTACTTTCTCTCTTAAGCATTGGGGGGGGGGGCTATTCAACTGGTACCAGAAGAGGAAAAGGGATTAGGTTTCTACTCTAGACTTTTCCTGGTACCCAGAAAAGACAGTTCATGGCGTCCTATCCTGGACCTGTCTACTCTAAACACCTTTTTGGAGATTCCAAAATTCAAGATGCTGACTCTTCACCAATTACTTCCTATGCTAGGCAAAGATGCCTGGTTGGCAACACTAGATTTAAAAGAAGCATACCTGCACATCCCAATCAGGGAATCTTGCAGAAGATACCTACGCTTCAAAGCAGGCTACACGCACTATCAGTTCTCTGCACTGCCCTTTGGCTTATCTACTGCACCCAGGGTATTCACAAAGTGCCTAGCTCCAGATATTGCATTTTGCAGGCAAAGAAATATTCAAATATACCCATACCTGGACGATTGTCTAATTCAGGCAGAAAGCCAGAACATACTTTTGAATCATCTGGCCTTTGTAAAAAGGGTTCTAACTTGTCTGGGGTACACCATAAACAAAAAGAAATCACACCTAGTACCCTGTCAACAAATTATATTCCTCGGAGCAAGCTTGGATGCAACTTCCCAGATGGCTTACCTCATGCCAGAGAAACAAATTCATTTGACAACATACTTCAAACAAGAGGCCACAAAAACCCTGCTATCTGCAAGACAAATACTGCAAACCTTGGGGTTCATGGCCTCCTGCATTCTTCTAATTCCATATGCAAGACTGCATATGAGGAAACTACAGTGGTATCTAAAAAGCCTATGGTGTCAACATTCTGAAGAGCTAGAAACAATGAATGTTAAGTTGTCAATCTCGCCTTCATTCTTGCTGGATGGGTTCGGAGCCGATCCTCGGCTCCGACTCGGCACTTGCTAAGCTCGGGAGTCACTTTTACCAGCTCGAGGCAGCCCCATATCCCATGATGCAAGGCGGTAAATACCCAGATCTTGTTTGCCGCTTCGCTGATGAGGTCCTCCTTTTACCAGCTCTTGGTAAGTAATTTGTTATTCAGAATTTACTCACCCCTTCCATATATTTCTCACAGATAATTAGTATTCTGTCACTTTTAGATAGCTTTAGAGAGTTTTAGAGTCTCTGACTCATAGTTTACTGTTTTCCTAGTTATTTTATTTTAGTTGGGCCTTTACTCCCCTCCATCCCTTCCTGTCAGGGTGTGTGTGTGAGTTTGTTTTCTCCCTTTAAAGTTAAATTTTTGAGTCTGGGACTGTGTGAGTAGAGTGTTTGTGTACTTCTCACCATGTCTAAAGAACAGAGGGTCTCAGGCTTCAAGAAGTGTGATTCGTGCTGTCAGAAGATGTCTCTGACAGACGGTCACACTTCTTGTATTTATTGCCTGGGACCTCTCCACCTGCAGGACTCCTGTGCTATTTGTCACTCCTTCAGCCAGAGAGTCCTGCAGGAAAGGAGAAATAAGCTAATCTTAAGGGGCTTACTTAAACCAGAGGGCTCCCCGACCAAGTCTGCTTCGGGTCAGCCCTCTAAGACCTCCAAGGCCAAGGCTTCTGCATCTAAGCCTTCGGCTCTGGCTCCGACTCCTTTGGAGTCGAAATCGGCTCCGGCTGGAGCCGATCTTATTTTGACTAAATCTTCGGCACCGATGGCTATCGGTGCCGATACTTTAACTGCCACATTGGTGTCGGCTCCGACCGGCTCCGATCACCATGTGTCTAAGGCTTTGGTATCGGCGCTGGCCGGCTCCGATACCATTATTTCCTTGCCTGTATCGGCTCCGGCCAGAGCCGATACATCTTTGACCAGGCTTGGAGCCGATAAGTTGTCGGCTCCGTCTGGAACCGAGGGTTCTTCGGCTCCGATGGTTTAGTCGAGGAAGCGGTCCAGGTCTCCCTCTTTGGAGCCTATACTTTCGGCTCCGACCTCTCCTCTTCTTTCAGAGCGGAGCCATCAGAGCCGATCATCTAGGTCTTCCAGGCTCTCAGACCATGATTTGGAGAGAGTGGTAAGCAGATTGTTAAAATCACAGGCACTAGCCCAAATGCTTCATAGTCCATCTCAACAGACGACTACTAGTCCACACCCTCTTCAAGTTCCTCCTTCGACTCTCCTCCAGAGCTCGGAGCCGGAGTCTATTGGAATAGTCACTGCTACGGCTGCGGGGCAGATACCATCCCTTTCTGCTCCTTTAGCTTCTACTCTTATCTCCTCCTCGAGACCTTCCTTGGAGGGATCTGGTGGTCGGGCTTCCCTGGTCTGCTCCGAGGGGGTGAGTGGCATCGGACCCTTGTCCGACCCTGCTCTTCCTCTCGGGGCTTCGGCATTGGTGAGCTCGGCTCCGACATCTGCCTCTGAGCCTTCCTTTTCGGTGGGACTGGGAGCCCCTGTTTCTTCAGAGCGGGGTCTCTCGGATCTCCCTGGGAGGGGAGCCTTCGAGGTGAGTGTGCTGGCCCCCGGGCTCAGTCAGCAGTCTATTCCCTTAGCTCCTCCCTCTATGATGCCTGTAGATGTCTCTTCCCACTCTCTTGCTCCCGGACTGAGAGATCCATCGCTTCAGGTTTCCCCACTGGGAAGAACCCCCTCTTCCGAGGATTCTCCTGATCCATCAGGAGATCCTCTGCGGAAGAGGACCTGTAAGAGGAAGCACCTAGACTCCCCTGAGTCTACAACTTCAGATACCGACTTAGATGAGTCGGAGGGGTCCCCAAGATCCCCCTCTGAGGATTTCTCTTTTTCAGACATCCTAGAACTCCTTAAACAGAGGGGAAACTGGCCCTCCATTAATCCCTCCGAGGATGAGTCGGTATACCTAGAGGCTTTTGGATCTCGACCCTCCACCTCCTGGGTGTCTCCGCCTTTTGACCCCCTCATGGAGGTGATAGCTCGGAAGGCATGGGCATCTCCTGATTCCGTGGAACCAGTTCCCAGGAGGCCTTCTAAATTTATTACAGCCCCTTCCGAGAAACAATTTCTTACAAAAGGTGTCCCTGTTGATGCCATGGTGGTGGCAGCCGCCACCAAGAAGGAACTTGCAGATCCTTCCGTACCAGTCCATCCTCCTAACATGGATTCTAGGACCATGGACAGGTATGGTAAGCGGATGTTTTCCTCAGCGACCTTTACCATGCGTTCGCTGAATTATTTATGTCACTTCACCAGACTTCAAAGGGACATCCTTAAAGAATTAGGTGAAGTAGTACAGGATCCTTCAGCTGCAGGGGCTCAGGAGAAGATTGCTTCTCAGCTAGGAATCCTTAACTCCATTTCCAACTCCTCCATGCGGCTAATTTCTTATGCAGCAGATGGAGCGAGTAGAGCCGCAGGCACAGGAGTGGCTCTCAGACGTCAGTCCTGGATGCAGCTCTGTAATTTTGTAGACCCCTTTAAGGCGTCCTTCACAAACTCTCCCTTCGATGGGTCAACATTGTTTGGTCCTCAGGTGAAGGATACGTTGACCAGGTGTGAGCAAGACGGCAAGACTCTTTCTGCCGTAGGAGTCCGTTTTTCCACCCCTTCTAGGCCTTACCCCAAAGGACAGAAGGGGGGGAAAGATGTGGTTCCGAAAATCTCAGGGAGTCACGCTGGACACACGTGGTCAGTTTACTCCTAGAGGCAGAGAGGGTAATAACAATAGACGCCGCCCTAGGGGCAGAGGGGGTCCGCAGAACCAGGGCAGCAGAGAGCCTCTCTCTGACAAGCCCTTCCAGCATCCCTGAGGTATTGCCCGACTGTCCACCCTTGGAGGCAGTCGGGGGAAGATTATCGCTGTACCCAGAAGCCTGGCTTTCCCTTTCGCAAGACAAATGGGTACAGTCGATCATATCCGAGGGTTACAAGATTCCTTTCGAGGAAAGTCCTTCCTCACAAAAATTCCCTTCCAGACGTTCCACCCAGTCTAAGGGAAATCGCAAAATTAGAAGTATCAAAGCTTCTACAAAAATGGGCCATTCAGCCAGTTCCAACAGACCATTCAGAGCCCGGAATCTACTCAAGGTTCTTTTTGGTTCCCAAAAAAACGGGAGATTGGAGACCAATATTGGACCTCAGCAGACTCAACAAGTTGGTGAAAAAGACAAGATTTCGGATGGTCACACTTCAATCAATTTTGCCCTTCTTAGGCAAAGACAACTGGATGTGCTCAATAAACCTTCAGGATGCGTACTATCACATAAAAATCCACAGACGCTCCAGAAGGTTTCTCCGCTTTCGGCTGGGGTCCAGTCATTTTCAATTCAGAGCCCTGCCCTTTGGTCTCACTACAGCCCCCAGAGTGTTCACCAAATGCATGGCAGTGGTCACGGCTCACCTGAGACGTCAAGGATTCCAGGTGTTTCCGTATCTCGACGACTGGCTCCTCTCAGCCACCACCAGGCATCAACTTCTCCAAGCCAGAGATTACACCCTAAATCTCTGCACTCAGTTAGGAATTTCGGTCAACTACGAAAAATCCTCCTTATTGCACTGCCAATCTATTACTTTTATAGGCGCAAATTTAGACACTGCTCGGATGTCAGCAAACCTAACAAGCCAGAGAATTCTAGATATCCAAAACCACGTGCGGATCATCCTTGCCAGCAAAAAGGTGCAAGTCAGACTGGTCCTAAAAGTATTGGGCTCATGGCAGCTGCCATAACTCTTCTTCCTTTGGCCCGTTTTTACATGCGTCTCCTTCAATGGATGTTGTTCACACAATGGTCCTACCAACAACTTCCCATGCGTCACCAGATCCTGGTGACACAAACTTGCAAAAACCATCTATCCTGGTGGATTTCTTCTCCCCAAGTCCATCAGGGCAGACCCTTTGTTTTCCCGGCCTCGGTAGCCACAGTCACTACGGACGCCTCCCTGATCGGGTGGGGGGGTCATTATCAGGGCAGGATGGTTCATGGGACGTGGCAACCGTTCGAATACCACCTGCACATAAATGTCCTAGAGATGAGAGCAGTGCTTTTAACGTTGCAAGCCCTCAACGACTTTCTTCCCTTAGGAACGATTGCAGTTCACACGGACAACATGTCCGAAGTATGGTACATCAACAAGCAGGGTCCTATCCCTTGTGTCGAGAGGCTCTCAGACTTTGGCAATGGGCGATCTCCTCTCATCGGTTTATGGTAGCAACGCATATCCCTGGGAAAACCAACATTTTAGCGGACAGATTGAGCAGAGCTATACTCATGCCTCACGAGTGGTCTCTCAAGCAATCTATAGTGGAGGAGATTTTTCAGAAGTGGGGCTGCCCATGTTGTGATCTTTTTGCTACTCCCCAAAACCGCAAATGCCCAGTCTTCTTCTCTCTCTTCCCACTTCCAGGCCATCCCCCCAGAGACGCTCTTACCCAAGATTGGCCCCAGGGACTTCTTTATGCCTTTCCTCCTTTTCCATTGATACCACAGGTACTCCAGAAAGCTACCGTTTTGAGAGCCAAAATGATTCTCATTGCCCCATATTGGCCTCGACAAATTTGGTTTCTGTTCCTTCATCATCATCTTTTGGTGCAGCCGTGGCATCTGGACCCAGTGCCAGATCTTCTGATACACCATTCGGGTCAGCTGCGTCAGTCCATCCCTTCTCTCAACCTCACAGCTTGGTTGCTCCACTTCCTTCCTTAGCCAGGCTTCTATGATCTCTAACCCCGTTAGAGATATCATAGTAGCTTCCCTTAAATTTATTTATTTATTTATTTATGTTGAGTTGACAGACCAGGTCATATGGCCAAAAAAGAACCACGCTCAATGGAGTCCCTGGGAGAAAAGCTCCAGTACAGAAAAATTAGTACATACACAAGATTGCTAAATAATTATACAAAATGGTAGATAAAAGAAAAGCTCCAGCACACACAAAATTAGGTTCATACACAAGATTGCTAATATTTATACAAAGTGGTAGATAAAACATTTAAACTCAAAGTTCAACTATGCTGTGAAGCTGTTTTTGAATAAGGTCAGCTGTATATAGATGAGATGATTAGATAGGAGGAGGCTAGAGTGATTGGTGAGGTGCCTTGGCTGGTAATAGAGAAGGAGTTTGTTTTCATCCAATCTTCAGTGATTTGTGGAAATCATTGATGAATATATCCATATTACGGCTTGGTATCTGTTAGATAAATAACGAGAGGTCAAGTAATAGGGTAGAGACAATGTGGCTGTGATACAATCTCAAGAAAGGACAGGAGGGCTCATGGTACTGATTGATTGGCCCCCTGAACTGTTGGTCCTCTACTAGAAGGATTTACTCTAGCAAGTGGAAGCGTTTCTCCTTTGGGAAATCGAGGAACATAGATCCCTTTACTGCCCCTCTTCATGCAGTTTTGGATTTTCTAGCAGAAATCTTTCACTCGGGTTCTTCATCTTCCACAGTCAAAGTTCAGTTGGCTGCAATCTCGAACTTTCATGTCGGATTTGCAGATCACAACATTATGTCCCACAAGCTTTGTAAAGCTTTTCTGAAAGGAATTTTTCTCCTGAGACCTCCTGTCAGGAGTCCTCCTCCACAATGGGACCTAAATCTAGTGCTGACATCCTTAATTCTTCCTCCCTTCGAGCCAGCTGCTTCATGTTCATTAAAGTTTCTTTCGTGGAAGACAGTCTTCCTTGTCGCTATTACCTCGGCTAGGAGAGTGTCAGAACTTCATGCCCTCTCTGTTTGTCCCCCATATTTGGTCTTTCACAAGGACAGAGTATCCTTGGGAACTAATCCATCCTTTTTGCCCAAGGTTGCTTCAAAAACAAATTTAAACCAATCCATTGATCTCCCTGTATTTTTTCCTAATTATTCCAACAGATCAGAACAAAAATTGCATTATCTAGATGTTCACCGACAACTCAGATATTATTTGGACAGAACAAAGCAATTCAGGAAGTCTGATCAGCTTTTTCTTTCTTATGCTGAAAATAAGAAAGGCCACCCTGTTTCCAAAGTGACCTTATCTAGATGGTTATCTTCCACCATTTCTGACATTTATCAACTTAGGGGCAAACAACTGTGCTCAAAACCAAAGGCACATTCCACTAGAGGCCTAGCCACTTCTACAGCTTTTCAGGCTAGGCTACCCTTAGATACTATTTGTGCAGCAGCCACTTGGGCCACTCCTCATACCTTTGTTTCTCATTACAAATTGGATTTGGCCTCCAGGAGTAGGGCCAGTTTTGGTTCCACGGTTCTCAAGAGTCTGTTCCATTGAGCCACCCAGGGTAGAGGTGCTAGGGATGCGGTCCCATCCAGCAAGAATGAAGGCGAGATTGACAACTTAACATTTAGAAGTTATGTACCTACCATAACGTTCCATGTTAGTTGTCTTCTCTCGCCTTCTTTCTTGCGACCCTCCCTCCTGTCCCCCTTGCCTGGACAGACCTTGATCTCCCTTGACTCTGCAAGATTTTTGGACACCAGTTAGTTCTAGTTTGTATTATCTGGTTTCCCCTTGCAGCCCTTTAGGCTAGTTGCTCTTCTTTCCTTAGTGGAAAGTTTTTATGCTAGGCAGTTGTCCCTCTAGGTACCAAATGAGATCTGGGTATTTACCGCCTTGCATCATGGGATATGGGGCTGCCTCGAGCTGGTAAAAGTGACTCTCGAGCTTAGCAAGTGCCGAGTCGGAGCCGAGGATCGTCTCCGAACCCATCCAGCAAGAAAGAAGGCGAGAGAAGACAACTAACATGGAACGTTATGGTAGGTACATAACTTCTAATTCCTGTCATACCTTGCCTGTGCCTAGAGTTCCTTTGGTGGGCAGAGGCCTGCAACCAAAACAAGGGACTACCTTTCACACCACCCCCTGCCACCCTAACAACAAATGCATCAGACTATGCATGGGGGGTGCACCTGGCAGGGAAGTGCATTCAGGGCAAATGGAACCCAAGACAAATGCACCTGCATATCTATCGAAAAGAAATGTTAGCTGTACAGAGTGCTCTGACAGCCTTCAAGGACCACATTCTTCCAGGACAACTAATGGTAAAGACGGACAACACCACTGTTATGTGGTACATAAACAAGCAATGGGAGTACACATTCTTACCCCATCTTCAGACTAGCCATGGCATTGTGGAACACAGCCTTGAACTACCAAGTGCGCCTACAAGCTCAATTCATGCCAGGAAAATTAAATGCACTGGCAGATGGAGTAAGCAGAAACCTCATGGACCCACATGAGTGGAAACTGGAACCAAGGATTTTCAACATGTTGACAAGCAAATGGGGGAGCCCAGATATAGACCTGTTTGCCTCTCCCCAGAAATACCAATTGGACAACTTTTGCACAAGGACTCCCCACAAACAAGCCTAGAAAGTGGATGCTCTGTCCTTCAGGTGGATAAACCTATCAGTCTATGGCTTCCCCCCTCTGCCTCTGCTCTACAAAGTACTACTAAATATCAAACAGGACAACCCAAGGATGATTTTGATTGCTCCAGACTTGCCGCGCCAACACTGGTACCCTCTCCTGTGCAGTGTGTCATGGTTATCTCCATGGCAACTGCCTTAGACACCTTCCCTGCTGTCTCAGCAGGAGAACCAGATTCTGCACCCTCAGCTTCGAACACTGAACCTTGTAGCCTGGCTAATTACTTAATCTCTCCTTTACCATCCCTCAGCAAACCTGTGATGGATATCATTTTAGAGGCAAGGAGGCCTAGTACTAGAAAATCTTATGCTGAAAAATGGAAACGATTCTGTGCTTGGAACCAATCTCAAGGGATGAGCACAGCAACACCCAATTTACCTCAGATTTTACAATACTTAACCGAGATGCTTCACAAGGGCCTGTCTTTTTCCTCCATTAAAATCCATGCCTCAGCCATTTCAGCTCATTATAACACAGAACCTCCCCTCTACTCTCATCCACTGCTCAAGCAGTTCCTCAGAGATGCCAACAATTTGAGACCACCCAGGAGAGCTCCAACCCCAGCCTGGAACCTTAAATTTTTCTTGGAGAAACTCACTCTACCTCCTTTCAAGCCAGCTGCTACTGCAAAATTTATTTCTTGGAAAACAGCTTTCCTTTTAGCAATCACTTCAGCTAGAAGGGTATCTGAATTACAGGCCCTTATGACAGTGGAACCTTTCATCATCTTTCATGCGGACAGGGTGTCCCTCAGAATCAATCCATCCTTCATGCCCAAGGTGGTATCCAGTATGGCTCTTAATCAGTCCATTCATTTGCCAACCTTCTTTCCCAATCCACAGAATAAAGGGAACAGATGCTGCATTCCTTAGATGTGCACAGACAACTTAGATTCTACTTGGACAGGACTAAACCTCAAGGGAAATCTGAACTACTGCTGGTGGCATTTGCTGCAGGGGCAGAGGGAAGACTATTTCAAAGCAAACCATTTCTAAATAGATAAGCCAATTGCGTTCATTTCTGCTATAAGCACCATGGAAAACCTATCCCCCAGGGGATCAGACCTCACTCCACCAGGACTGCATCTACCTCTACAGCCTTTCTCAGAGGTGTCCCTACGAGGGACATCCTAGAAGCTGTTACCTGGAGTTCTGTACATACTTTCACCAAGCATTATCATTTGCCAATTTTCTCTAAATCCAGAGCTGGCTTTGCCACTGCAGTCTTGCAGGGCCTTATGGCTGGCCCTAATGCTATCTAAATTCCTCCTCCCAACCATAGCTTTGGGAATCTACTCAAATGTAATGACTGCAATAGTGAAACACAAAAAACATAGTACAGTTGTGTACGCTTACCATAAATGTAGATGTTCAAGTGTATTCACTGTTACAGTCCTGGTTACCCTCCCTCCAGCCCCCTAACTTCTTTTGGCTATAGCTGTACTTTCCTTTACTATGCTTAAAAGCCTTTTTGGTGTATTTGCTTTTTTGTTAAAGGTATATCTTTGTACTTTTATATTTAATTGCTTCCCATTAGGGGGGCATCTGACATCTGGGGCAAGAAAAACTGATGTAATGGCGTCGGCTGCATGTGTTATACCCCTGATGACCTGACGTCATGGAAGAAGGGACAGCAACTGACGCAGGACCCAAGACTTTGTTAATCAGGCCGATTGAGGGCTACCTGCAAGCAGATAACCCAAATGTAATGACTGCAACAGTGAATACACTCGAACATCTACATTTATGGTAAGTGTACACAACTGTACTTTATTTGTTGTTTCTAATAGAAATATTGCTTGCTGCTACTTTTTTCCATCAACATTTATTATTGAAAGAGACTGTTTTGCTGCTATTCAGTGCTTTTTATTCATGAAATTGTCTGCTGCCACTTGCTGCAAGAAGTACTTGTTACTCAATAAACTGACTTGTGTTTCAGTTTAAAGGAGGTATCAGTCTTTGGTCTTCGTGGTACTTTTTTGCTTTGGTCTCCAGTGGTCTATATACATTTTATCTTCTGATATATCATCTACATGTAAGATGTACAATGGGAATTGGAAGAGATTTCTTTCATGAGCTAACACTAATCAAATAGATCCATTTACTGCTCCCATCCATTCTATACTAGAATTTTTGGCTAAGCTTTTCAGTGAAGGAGCTGCTGCAACCACTTTTAGAGTTCCGTTAACAGCAATTTCAGACTTTCATATAGGAGAAAATAGGTATGGTATCATGTCAAACAGACTTTGTATGGCATTTTTGACGGAAACTACAATGTTAAGACCCCTTTACAAAAATCCATCCCGGCCTTGGAATCTGAATTTCATATTGTCAGATATTATCTATCCTCCTCTTGAGCCATCTGCTACCTGTGACTTGAAGCATCTTTCTTGGAAAATGCTTTTCTTAGTAGCTATTACCGCAGCAAGAATTTCAGAATTGCAAGCTTTATCTGCCAAGCCACCATACCTGGTATTTTATAAGGACAGAGTTTCTTTATGCACCATCCCCTCATTGCTTCCCAAAGTTTTGTCTGAAAGTAACTTCAATCAATCTATCAAGTTATCGGTATTCTTTCCAAATTTCCAGAATAAAGGAGAATACTCACTACATCTACGGACGTTCATAGACAGTTACATTTCTACCTACATAGAACTGCAAAATCAGACCAGCTGTTTGTTTCTTACTCTGACGCTAGGAAAGACCTGCCAGTATGTAAAGTTACCTTATCTACCAGTATGTAAAAGTACCTTATCCAAATGGCTTTCTGAATGTATTTCCTTCATTTATAATTCTAAGAACAAAACTTTTGCTACCCCTGTCAAGGCTCATTCCACCAGGGCGATAGCTACTTCTGCAGCTTTTCAAGCTAGGCTGCCTTTGGATAATATATGTGCTGCAGCAAAATGGGCAAACTGTCATACCTTTATTACTCATTACAAAGTGGATTTGGCCTTCTATAGTTCTGAGGAATATTCTCCCATGAGCCACCGAAGAATCAGGTAGCTTGGGATGTGGTCCCACCAGTGAGAGTAAAGGTGAGATTGACAACATCACACAAAGAAGTTATGTACTTACCATGACATTTCAAGTGTGTTGCCCATCTCTGCCTTTATTCTCAAAACCCACCCACCATACTCCCTACCTATAATCCTGGGAGACCGAGTAGCACTAATTGGATATTATAGGACTCTATAGCCTCAGAAACCACATTTTTGTTAAGGTGTGAATAGCTTTACCTCTAATATTAGTTATCATGGGCAAAGAAGATTTGAGGGAATTGGGGAACTGCATTATGGGTAATATAGTATGCCCATGAGCTTGCTGAAGACCTCAAGCTTTTGTAAAAGGCCAAGATGGATTTTATGGATTGGATCTGGGCCCCCCCCCCCACAATGAGAATAAAGGCCGATATGGACAACACACGCATGGAACGCTGTGGTAAGTAGTATGCAATTTCTGGCTAGGCTTATAAATGCCTTCGGGCAGATAGCCTAATGCCTGCCTATGAACCTATGAAGTACATAACTTTTTGTGTTGGGGGGTCTGCATACTACTTTGCCTATGATAACTAATATTAGAGGTAAAGCTATTCACACCTTAACAAAAAAGTGGTTTCTGAGGCTATAAAGTTCTGTAATATCCAATTAGTGCTACTCAGTCTCCCAGGAGTATAGGTGATCTCTGCCTGACATACAAAGCCATGTCCAACCCAGAATTGATGGACATGCTCCACCTAAAGAAAACCTTATCCCCTCGAGCCACACGCTCTAGGGATCTAAACTTCACCACAACAATAAATAGGACATGCTGGAGATATAGATTCCTGTCCCAGAGACTTCCCATACTTTGGAACAAGATTCCAATCTACATTAGGCAGAGCTCCTTGCTAACACTCTTCAAAAGAAACCTTGACGAGTGGATGGGAAACAGAAAGTTTACCCCGGGGATCACTTCAGTGGCTCTGCTGGACACAGGAACAGGGAACTAATCTAAAGGGGGTGGCGAAAGCCAACACATTCTGGCTAGGCTTATAAATGCCTTTGGGCAGATACCCTAGTACTACCTATGAAGTACATAACTTTTTGTGTGTGTGTGGGGGGGTGCATACTACCTCAGTCGCTTATGTTTCCATGGAAACAAGCTTACTACTGGTGTGGGCAGTAAATCTTGAGAGTTGTAAACATTGTTTGCTGAACGAAATGTAAAATTAAAAGGTACAAGGGCAAGCAGCTCAGTAAAAAATAAAGTTTGAAATTATTGGAAGTGAATAAGAGATAGTAGCTTCCCTAGTAGCCTAAATATTTCAGTGGATTTACTAAAACATTGTATATTTTAGTGTTATTTAAAGATAGCCAGTATACTTTTTCTTAAGTTGAAAAGTTAATGTTTTCTGAAAGCATGACATGATACAACATATAAACTCCCTGCAAATCTCTTGACCATTAAAAACTTTATTCTGGTTGACTTTTCTGCCTGTGACTGTTTTCTTCACATTTAGGAGAGGATTCAAGATAATAGACAGCAATTAGTGTAAGTGGAAGCACAGGCTGTTGCACTTTAGCACAGATAACCTTAATTTTAGATTAGGTAAATGTGGATGCAGCTGTTTGATTTGGGACAGTTGTTCCTATCAGGAGGGTTAAACTTCATTATTTGAAGATGTACATAGTTTTGTGTGTCTGTTCTAGTTTAATAGATTAAGGGAGTGCTCTTGGGGTGTTTTTTTTAGTGTTTTCATTAAAACAAAAAGTCTTGAAAATGTGAGTAGGTTCAAATGGACATGACAAAACACAATTGTATAAAAGATTAACCTGCCAAATATTAGTGGGTTCGTGTAACACAACAGTTGGAAGTAGGCATTTAAAAAAGTTGTCATGTATAATAGGCGAGAATTATAACTTCTTGTCGTAATGGCTATGCTATCCTTATTGTTTTAGAGCGTAAATGGCCTCACAGGTATAGATGAAAAGGTAAGAGTATTGAATTACATTATGAAATGCAGAGTGAAAATATCAGTGCTGCAGGAGATGCATTTGGAAAGAAATGAGCACATGAGTTTGATAAAGAAAGGATTTCAGGATGCATATTTTGTAGACGGTCAGGGACAAAGGAAAAGGAGACTAATTATATTAATTGCTAGAGGAGCTCCAATAGTGATAGGAAATGGAAAAAAATATAATGGCAGATTTATAGTCATAAGGGCTACAGGCAAAGTTGGAAGAATATATTGGCATGTATTTATATTTTAAAACTGCTAAATTTTGGTAGAAATCAACTTTCAGCAGGAAATATTACTTAAAGGTGGGGATTTGAGCTTGGTTTGCAACAGTGAAAATGTATCTGGGGACATAGAAGGGTGAAATGTAACAAAAAAGGGTAGATTTCTTAAGAAAGTTAGGAAATTATTTCATGAATTCAGTAATAGGAACTCCTAGAAAATTTACATATTATTCCCATAAGGTACAATAACTGCGTTAGACTAGATATAAATTATATTTCACAGGAATACATGCATTTAATTCAATGCTTCAACATATAGCCAGTAACTATTTCAGAATAAGCATCAGAAAAAAATAAGATAAAAATGTAAGGTATAGGAATAAAAGTGAGACACGGGCACTTCCCCCACATACCTGTTAAAAAGGGAGGAATTTAAAACATGGGTAGTAGAAATTATTTGAAAGTTATTAGGGAAGATAGAAATTTCTTCAGAAGTTTTAGCTAGTTAGTGGGAGAAAATGAAAGTGGAGAAACAGGGTAGAAATAAAAGAAGATGAAATGTGGTTAAGAAGTAACAGGAATTATTTGGAGGGACTGACAAAGGTTAACGTATTGTAAAATAAGGGGAATATCACAGAACAAGAAAAGGTGCGACCTCAGCATGCTTAAGAAAACATAAAGGACTATCTGGATAATATGCATGAATTTAGAAAGATGGCTGTTAAGCAACTGATCGGAAGTAGTTAACTTCATTTTATCTGCAACCTGTGGATATACGGATCCATATCGGATCCAAGCTGGCAACTTTTTTTCTAGCATCTGCTCCAAGCTCCTCTCCCTACCCTTAATACACCACCATCTCCTATCTTCCCTCAGATCTCGTTTGCTGCGCCATAGTAAGCATTGTGATCTCCTTTGCTCTGAGCTTCAGGGATAAGTAAGTAGGTTAATTCTGTTTTTGTGTCAAGTGGTAGGTAGTTTTCCCTTCCACCCCCCTTTAGTGTACGCTGTTCGTCGGTATAGCTTAAAAAAAAAAAAAGTTTTTTAGTGTTGAAAGTAGGTCTAGGACCACTTCCCTTCATCGTATGTTAGTGTGTGTGTTACTTTAGGGAGTGGCGATTAGTGTTAGACTATGGCTGATCAGCCTAAGTCGGCTTTCAAAAAATGCACAGTGTGTGGCCATAAGCTCTCACCAGCTGATGGTCACACTGTGTATGTAATATGTTTGGGAGTGCCCCATTTATCAACACAGTGTTCAGTCTATGCAAGCTTTAACCCGAGGGCCCTCAGGGACAGGAAGGCCAAGTTATTTGCCAAGGGTCTTCTCCCTGCCTCTATGCTGGATTCTACCACGGCCTCGGTCTCTGGTACTCCCGCCCAACCACCCACTCAGACAGGGACTCAAACTCCCACTAGTTCTGGTGTTGGGGGAAACAAAGACAAAGGTAAAGAAAAAGCAAGAGATTGAGAAAAAGAAAAGGGCAGAGAAAGGGGCAAGGAGGATAAAGAGAGGAAGAGGGATAGGCATCGCAAGAGGTCCCTGGACAGGGAATTTTTCCCTACTCCACCATCCAAGACTTTGAGGCCAGTTTCTCCCAAGCTCCGCTCACCCTATTTCTCACCGGAGCCATTGGAGTCTTCTGATCTGAGGCCTTCCTCACCCTTACTGTGCAGACCAGCCAGATCCAAGTCGGTCGCCTCTTCACGATCGACTCGGAGCCTATCAGACTTGGACATGGACAGGATTATGTGGAGATTTATTCAGACCCAAATACAGATGGGAGTCTTGCCAGGCCCCACTTCCTCTGGAGGGGGGACCTCCATGCCCTTTTTCCGCCCCATCTCTCCTTCCCCAATCCATGCGGCTGCTTCAGGGTTCTTGGATCAGAGACTCTTTGGAGCTGCTAGCTCTGTGCCGACGGTTCCACCAACCTTGACTCTGGTTGTTACCTTGAGTTCCTCTGATCAGGCCAGTTCGGATCTGAGTGACTCTCGGAGTCTTGGACAGGGAGTCGGACCCCAGGGAATGGATCCATCTTAGGCTTCCACCTTTTCAGATCCGAACCATTCCCTTGGACCTCTGGCTACTCTCACTTCAGCTCCGATCCCCACTTTGGACCCAGGGAGAGCTCCTTCCTTGCTGGGTGCTAAGGAGGTACATTCTCCTTCGGTGTTCGAAGTGGTGAAGGAGGGTTCTCTCCCAGGGATTGAGACCTTAGCCCATTTCCTTGGATTCCACCCACTCTCCACTGGATTTGGCGATGACTCCCTTCATCCTATCTCAGGGACAGCCCATGCCAGAGGAGCCCCAGGCTATTTCCCCTTGAGGAACCCCCCGTGGCTCACAAGTCCTCTTCAGAGAGTCCCACTGAAGAGGGCCCCCGTAAGCACAAGTGCAAAAGGAGGCACTTGGACTCCCCTGAGTCCCTCACTACGGACACAGATTTAGATGGAGAAGGTTCCCCCAGGTCACCTCCCAAAGATGTCTCCTTAACGAATAAAGCTAGTGCTCAGCCAAATCCCAGTTCAGCAAAGAAATGAATCAACAAACCAAAAACGTCACTGGGAACTGCTGCTGTACAAATGCTGTAAAATGTTTATTAAAACACAAAACAAACCAAAAGGTATCAAAGTGAGCGCTTTCGGGCTAGGCCCTTCTTCAGACAAAGTGTTTCTCACAAACATCACATTTTAAAATAAACATACACCAATCACTCTTCAGTAAAAAACCCCACCCTATTTTGTTTGTTAGCTGAAACTAACAAATCATCATTAAAAACACATTGCCACTACTCTTACTTAATAAAAAGTACGCCTACTTTTAAGTGTTGGCTTCAAAGGCACCATATCATTCAGCCCAGGTAGAATATGGGCTGTTAAATCTAAAATCCACTTTGATATTATGGTTTCTGTCTTTAACCTAATGTCACCCCCTCTCTTATTAATAAATACATTGGCTATCAAATTTAAATCTATGCGTGGGATTATCCTTTATATGGTTATATAGCGCATTGTGCTCATCACAGTTCCTAATTGACGAAATGTGCTGTAGTATCCTGACCTTGAGCATATTGTTGGTTTTACCAACATAATATCCTGAGCATGACGTGCAATCGGCCAACTACACCACATTAATGGTCCTACAGGTAGCTCTCCCTTTAAAATAAAAACTCTTCCCTGTGGAGGGATGTACAAACACTGTCTCCCTATTGATATAATCACAAGCCTTACAGCCCCCACATGGGACAGTACCCAGTGACCTAGGTAGGCACGTGACCTCATTGTTTCCCCTATCATGACAGAGTATATCCTTCAAGTTCTTATTCCTCTTATAACTAAACTGTGGAAAGTCCCTTACTATATCACTCAAGTTTCTGTCACTAGTGATAATGTTCCAATTCCTCTTGATGATGTCACACACCCCTTTGACATTACTGCCATATGTTAGTGTTATCCTGGGTATATTTTCCTTCTTCCTACCTTTAATCCGGTGACCATTGTGATTACTATAATTACTTCCTGGGCTTGTTGTAACATCAAGCCAAGGTCTATATTTATCTTGTCTCTTCGCACTACCTCTTGCTACTGCTGTTTCCACTAGCTCACATCTATACCCTCTTTCTTAGAAACATTCTTTCAAATCATCTATCTCTCTCTCAAAATGTACATCCTGTCGACTGATCCTAGAGATCCTCCCAACCTGCCCCTCCACTATGTTGGAAAAAGTGTATCTGGGGTGCATGCTGTCAAATGAGAGCAAGGAATTCTTCCAGCTCTCTTTTCGATATAATCTGGAACTAAAGCCTGCAGGTGTAAGTTCTACTGTAACATCCAAAAAGTCCAGAGCCTCACGTGAGTTCTTAATATCAAACTTCAAAAAGGACGTGGTAGAGTGTAGATATTCCATAAAAGTAATTAACCTTTGTTCACCCCCCTTCCAGGCAATAAAGATATCGTCTACAAAATGTAGATAAACCCCTATATGTGGACCCCAATCTCTGTGGTTTAAGACGTTTCTTTTCCCAGAAGGAGAGAACAAAATTGGCGTAGGAATTAGCACAGGGGGTGCCCATGGCTACCCCCTGTACTTGCCTAAACACTGATCCATTGCTCAGGAAGATGTTATTCTCCAAGACCAGTTTCAGTGACTCTTCTATGAGAAAGAGTTCTTTCTCTACAACACCCACATCCTTCAGAATTTCTACACAGGCTGCTATACCATACTCATTGCCTATCACTGTGAACAAACTATTTACATCTAGGCTTACCAACATAGTGCCCTCCTGGCTACCTTCCCTGTTCATTTCACCCAAAACTCTAAGGAAATGTGCAGTGTCCTTCAGAACATTGTTCATAAGATCTACATAAGGTCTACGTGTGCATTCCAACCATGTTGACAAATGCTCCGTGACCCACCCCCTTCCCGAAACTATGGGTCTGAGGGGTGGGTCTGTCAATGATTTATGCACCTTGGGTAGGGCCTTGAACACAGGAATGACTGGTTTATCCACATGAAAAAATTCCATAAGGTCTTGAGTAATATACATATTAGTATACAACCATTTAATACGTCCATGTACCTTACTAATAATATACCTGACCTGTACTGGATTCAATAAATGATATATATCTTTTTCTGCCAACAATCCAGATAATTTCATGTTATACCAGTCAGTGTCAAGGACTACTACAGCCCCTCCTTTATCTGCCATTCTTATTGTTAAGTCTTTGTTCTTGCTAAGGTTCTCTAGGGCCTGTCTTTGCTCAGGATTCAGATTATAAAAACGATCTTTTCCTTTTTCTTGCATAAACAAAAACAAGTCATTTTCACATTTATTAATAAATAAATTAAGTGCGGGTGAAAAAGGTGGAACATAACTACTAGGCTGACGTAGGCCCACACTGGATCCTTGTGTCCCTCCATAAATTTTGTTCAGCATAACCCTCCAACAATACAACATCAAATCCAATATTACATCGCTATATATGCAAGCTTTACTTGGTACAAATGTCATCCCTTTGTTTAAAATATGAATTTCAGCTTCATTCAATACATATTTAGATAAATTGAATACAATATCAGAAACCGATTACAATATCACAAACAGAGAAACAGACTTTTTGGATGTTACAGTAGAACTTACACCTGCAGGCTTTAGTTCCAGATTATATCGAAAAGAGAGCTGGAAGAATTCCTTGCTCTCATTTGACAGCATGTACCTCAGATACACTTTTTCCAACATAGTGGAGGGGCAGGTTGGGAGGATCTCTAGGATCAGTCGACAGGATGTACATTTTGAGAGAGAGATAGATGATTTGAAAGAATGTTTCCAAGAAAGAGGGTATTAGATATGAGCTAGTGGAAACAGCAGTAGCAAGAGGTAGTGCGAAGAGACAAGATAAATATAGACCTTGGCTTGATGTTACAACAAGCCCAGAAAGTAATTATAGTAATCACAATGGTCACCAGATTAAAGGTAGGAAGAAGGAAAATATACCCAGGATAACACTAACATATGGCAGTAATGTCAAAGGGGTGTGTGACATCATCAAGAGGAATTGGAACATTATCACTAGTGACAGAAACTTGAGTGATATAGTAAGGGACTTTCCACAGTTTAGTTATAAGAGGAATAAGAACTTGAAGGATATACTCTGTCATGATAGGGGAAACAATGAGGTCACGTGCCTACCTAGGTCACTGGGTACTGTCCCATGTGGGGGCTGTAAGGCTTGTGATTATATCAATAGGGAGACAGTGTTTGTACATCCCTCCACAGGGAAGAGTTTTTATTTTAAAGGGAGAGCTACCTGTAGGACCATTAATGTGGTGTATTTGGCCGATTGCACGTCATGCTCAGGAAATTATGTTGGTAAAACCAACAATATGCTCAAGGTCAGGATACTACAGCACATTTCGTCAATTAGGAACTGTGATGAGCACAATGCGCTATATAACCATATAAAGGATAATCCCATGCATAGATTTAAATTTAGGGTGATAGCCAATGTATTTATTAATAAGAAAAGGGGTGACATTAGGTTAAAGACAGAAACCATAGAATCAAAGTGGATTTTATTCTACCTGGGCTGAATGATATGGTGCCTTTGAAGCCAACACTTAAAAGTAGGCGTACTTTTTATTAAGTAAGAGTAGTGGCAATGTGTTTTTAATGATGATTTGTTAGTTTCAGCTAACAAACAAAATAGGGTGGGGTTTTTTACTGAAGAGTGATTGGTGTATGTTTATTTTAAAATGTGATGTTTGTGAGAAACACTTTGTCTGAAGAAGGGCCTAGCCCGAAAGCGCTCACTTTGATACCTTTTGGTTTGTTTTGTGTTTTAATAAACATTTTACAGCATTTGTACAGCAGCAGTTCCTAGTGACGTTTTTGGTTTGTTGATTCGTTTCTTTGCTGAACTGGGATTTGGCTGAGCACTAGCTTTATTCGTTTTGGACTTGATCACATTTGGCTTATTGTGCTATGCATGCTGCTGAAGGAGATATAACAGTAAATGGCTCAAGAACTACTATGGAAACAGGCAGCGGTGAGCCTCTATCTGGAACTTGGTGTACTGATAAACTGACAACGCAGAAGAACCCCCTTTTGAATTTGGGTTTTTCTGTTTTGAGGAACAGGATGGAGGAGGTCTCAAAACCATTAGCGATGGACAGAACTTTTGAGGACCTAGTTCGAGATCTGAACTTTAAGGCTATGAGACTGCAACGACTACAATGGCAAGCCTACCATTTGGAGGCTTGTCTGGACTATGGTATTGTCCCGAGAGGTATGCGCATATTGTGCATGCCTACTCAAGGGGACAGGTACCCAGAGCTATTAGCAAAATGGCAGGCTATTAATTTGAACACAAGTTTTCAATACATAGAATTACTTTTGAATTTTTCCTACCAGAAACTGAGGAACTAAAACGAGAGGTGTTCAACATAAGGCAGAAATTGTCAACAGAGTTCCGTGAGCCGCATCATGAATCTCGGTTGGAATAGCTACACCGAGGGCTCATGGATAATGATGAGAAATTAAAAACTACGAAGATGGGAAAGCTGAAAAGGGATTATGAAGATTTCTCGAGGGGTAATATCTTCGTGTGGCCGAAGAATACCCCTCGGGCTTCGAATGCTACTTGGAGGGCACAGGGACCCAGTGGAGTGTCTACAACAGCAGGAGAACGACGCAGACGGTTGACATCGAATAGGGAGACACGTTCGATAACTACGGTCCCAGCTGACATCATACCAGATGAAAGGCCTGTGGCTAGAGAAGTTACCACAGTTGTTGATGGCGTTGCAGGGATCCTGAGTACAGCACAACAATCGGCGCTGGTTAGTGCCGGTGTATCAGGAGACAAGAGTACAGAACCATCCAGGGTTGAGGAGACAACAGACGTTGGGTGTTATCAGGGAAGCCTTATAGAGGGAGGGATAACAACAAGAACAGAGGTAGAAGTCCCTTCGGTAAATCTACGGAATGCTACAGATGTAGCCATTGGTTCTTTGGACTCATTATCCAGTTCAGGAGGTTTGGGAGCGCGTCCGAAGACGGCTCCAGGACAGAATTATTTTTTGGGCATACTGCCCACGAATGTGAGGAGGAAGGGTCCATGGAAGAGGTCGCGGAGCGACGACAGAGACTCGGTGAACAAGAGAACTTTGAATTGACTGCAAGTAATTCTGTTTCTGATATTGTATTCAATTTATCTAAATATGTATTGAATGAAGCTGAAATTCATATTTTAAACAAAGGGATGACGTTTGTACCATGTAAAGCTTGCATATATAGCGATGTAATATTTGATTTGATGTTGTATTGTCGGAGGGTTATGCTGAACAAAATTTATGGAGGGACACAAGGATCCAGTGTGGGCCTACGTCAGCCTAGTAGTTATGTTCCACCTTTTATACCCGCACTTAATTTATTTATTAATAAATGTGAAAATGACTTGTTTTTGTTTATGCAAGAAAAAGGAAAAGATCATTTTTATAATCTGAATCCTGAGCAAAGACAGGCCCTAGAGAACCTTAGCAAGAACAAAGACTTAACAATAAGAATGGCAGATAAAGAAGGGGTTGTAGTAGTCCTTGACACTGACTGGTATAACATGAAATTATCTGGATTGTTGGCAGAAAAAGATGTATATCATTTATTGAATCCAGTACAGGTCAGGAATATTATTAGTAAGGTACATGGACGTATTAAATGGTTGTATACTAATATGTATATTACTCGAGACCTTATGGAATTTTTTCATGTGGATAAACCAGTCATTCCTGTGTTCAAGGCCCTACCCAAGGTGCATAAATCATTGACAGACCCACCCCTCAGACCCATAGTTTCGGGAAGGGGGTGGGTCACGGAGCATTTGTCAACATGGTTGGAATGCACACGTAGACCTTATGTAGATCTTATGAACAATGTTCTGAAGGACACTGCACATTTCCTTAGAGTTTTGGGTGAAATGAACAGGGAAGGTAGCCAGGAGGGCACTATGTTGGTAAGCCTAGATGTAAATAGTTTGTTCACAGTGATAGGCAATGAGTATGGTATAGCAGCCTGTGTAGGGATTCTGAAGGATGTGGGTGTTGTAGAGAAAGAACTCTTTCTCATAGAAGAGTCACTGAAACTGGTCTTGGAGAATAACATCTTCTTGAACAATGGATCAGTGTTTAGGCAAGTACAGGGGGTAGCCATGGGCACCCCCTGTGCTAATTCCTACGCCAATTTAGTTCTCTCCTTCTGGGAAAAGAAACATGTCTTAAACCACAGAGATTGGGGTCCACATATAGGGGTTTATCTACGTTTTGTAGACAATATCTTTATTGCCTGGAAGGGGGGTGAACAAAGGTTAATTACTTTTATGGAATATCTACACTCTACCACGTCCTTTTTGAAGTTTGATATTAAGAGCTCACGTGAGGCTCTGGACTTTTTGGATGTTACAGTAGAACTTACACCTGCAGGCTTTAGTTCCAGATTATATCGAAAAGAGAGCTGGAAGAATTCCTTGCTCTCATTTGACAGCATGCACCCCAGATACACTTTTTCCAGCATAGTGGAGGGGCAGGTTGGGAGGATCTCTAGGATCAGTCGACAGGATGTACATTTTGAGAGAGAGATAGATGATTTGAAAGAATGTTTCCAAGAAAGAGGGTATAGATGTGAGCTAGTGGAAACAGCAGTAGCAAGAGGTAGTGCGAAGAGACAAGATAAATATAGACCTTGGCTTGATGTCACAACAAGCCCAGGAAGTAATTATAGTAATCACAATGGTCACCGGATTAAAGGTAGGAAGAAGGAAAATATACCCATGATAACACTAACATATGGCAGTAATGTCAAAGGGGTGTGTGACATCATCAAGAGGAATTGGAACATTATCACTAGTGACAGAAACTTGAGTGATATAGTAGGGGACTTTCCACAGTTTAGTTATAAGAGGAATAAGAACTTGAAGGATATACTCTGTCATGATAGGGGAAACAATGAGGTCACGTGCCTACCTAGGTCACTGGGTACTGTCCCATGTGGGGGCTGTAAGGCTTGTGATTATATCAATAGGGAGACAGTGTTTGTACATCCCTCCACAGGGAAGAGTTTTTATTTTAAAGGGAGAGCTACCTGTAGGACCATTAATGTGGTGTATTTGGCCGATTGCACGTCATGCTCAGGATATTATGTTGGTAAAACCAACAATATGCTCTAGGTCAGGATACTACAGCACATTTCGTCAATTAGGAACTGTGATGAGCACAATGCGCTATATAACCATATAAAGGATAATCCCACGCATAGATTTAAATTTAGGGTGATAGCCAATGTATTTATTAATAAGAGAGGGGGTGACATTAGGTTAAAGACAGAAACCATAGAATCAAAGTGGATTTTAGATTTAACAGCCCATATTCTACCTGAGCTGAATGATATGGTGCCTTTGAAGCCAGCACTTAAAAGTAGGCGTACTTTTTATTAAGTAAGAGTAGTGGCAATGTGTTTTTAATGATGATTTGTTAGTTTCAGCTAACAAACAAAATAGGGTGGGGTTTTTTACTGAAGAGTGATTGGTGTATGTTTATTTTAAAATGTGATGTTTGTGAGAAACACTTTGTCTGAAGAAGGGCCTAGCCCGAAAGCGCTCACTTTGATACTTTTTGGTTTGTTTTGTGTTTTAATAAACATTTTACAGCATTTGTACAGCAGCAGTTCCCAGTGACGTTTTTGGTTTGTTAAAGATGTCTCCTTCAGAGACATCATGGAGATCCACTAGAGGGGAGGTTGGTCAGCCCCAAAATCTTCTACGGATGAGTCTGTGTTCCTGGAGGCCTTTGGCACGGGCCCATCTACTTCCTGTGTGTCCCCACCAGCGGACCCCTTGGTGGACCTTATCACCACACGGGCATGGAAGGAGCCTGACACCGTAGAGCCCATCCCCGAACACACTGACAAGATTCTTTCTTCTCCCTCCGACAGGCAACCTTGGTCTAAAGGAGCCCCATTGACGCTAAGGTGGTCGCAGCAGCCACCAAGAAGGAACCGACGCAAGAGAGTTCCTCAGTCCACCCTCCGGACAAGGAGTCCAGGTCAGTGGATAGGTTTGGGAAGCGCGTTTATTCATCAGCGACCTTTTCCATCCATGCGCTGAACTATTTGGCACATGTGATACAGCTGCAGCGAGACCTTGTTTCAGAATTCACTGAGTCTCCCCCAGAGTCCTTATCGCAGAAGGACAAACAACTGTTCTCTGCAAAAATGTCTACTCTGAAGTCGGTTTCAAATGCATCCATGCATCTCCTTTCCCATGCCACGGAAGGAGCAGCCACCAAGAAGGAACCAGCGCAAGAGAGTTCCTCAGTCCACCCTCCGGACAAGGAGTCCAGGTCGGTGGATAGGTTTGGGAAGCGCGTTTATTCATCAGCGACCTTTTCCATCCATGCACTGAACTATTTGGCACATGTGATACAGCTGCAGCGAGACCTTGTTTCAGAATTCACTGAGTCTCCCCCAGAGTCCTTATCGCAGAAGGACAAACAACTGTTCTCTGCAAAAATGTCTACTCTGAAGTCGGTTTCAAATGCATCCATGCATCTCCTTTCCCATGCCACGGAAGGAGCAGCCACCAAGAAGGAACCAGCGCAAGAGAGTTCCTCAGTCCACCCTCCGGACAAGGAGTCCAGGTCGGTGGATAGGTTTGGGAAGCGCGTTTATTCATCAGCGACCTTTTCTATCCATGCGCTGAACTATTTGACACATGTGATACGGCTGCAGCGAGACCTTGTTTCAGAATTCACTGAGTCTCCCCCAGAGTCCTTATCGCAGCAGGACAAACAACTGTTCTCTGCAAAAATGTCTACTCTGAAGTTGGTTTCAAACACATCCATGCATCTCCTTTCCCATGCCATGGAAGGAGCAGCTAGGCCAGCTGGGACAGGCATAGCCATGAGGTGTCATGCCTGGCTCAGGTTGTGTCAGTTTGCGAACCCTTTTAAGGCATCATTTACTAATGCTCCCTACAACGGTTCCTCCCTTTTCGGTAAGACAGTATGTGACACTCTTGTCCAGAGCAAAAAAGACGGGAAGGCCTTGTCTGCCGTCGGGATCCGCATCTCTAACCCTCAGCAGTCCTTTTCTAGGAACTAAAGAGGGCAAAAGAAGATGTGGTTCCGGAAATCATAGTTTTTCCGGGAGTTTCAGGACAACTCTTCCCCCAGAGGCAGAGGGAGGCAGGATCGACGCCGACCCAGAGGTAGAGGGGGTCCCAGGAACTTCGGGTCTAGGGAACCTTTTTCTGACAGGTCCACTCAGCAGCCCTGAGGGGTTGCCTGACTGTCCTACTTTGGAGGCAGTCGGGGGGGGAGATTATCATTTCACCCAGCGGCAATGGAGTCCATAACTGCAGATCGTTGGGTGCTACAAATAATATCCAGAGGCTACACTATCCCGTTTGTTGTCCCGCAAAGTGCTTCAAGATGCCTCCCGGTTGTCCCACCCGCTCACAGGAAGGCCGCAGGTCTAGAGGTTTCAAAGCTGCTTCACAAATGAGCCAACGAACCGCATTTACTCCAGGTTCTTTTTAGTGCCAAAAAAGACTGGGGACCTCAGGCCCATTTTGTACCTGTCAACCTTGAACCTGTCTGTCGCCAAACAAAAGTTCCAGATGGTCATCCTACAGTCCATTCTACCTTATCTCTGAGAGTGCGACTGGATGTGCTCATTAGACCTCCAGGATGGTTACTACCATATCAAGGTCCATAGAAGCTCCAGGAGGTTTCTTTGCTTCTGACTGGGAGCCAGTCACTTCCAGTTCAGAGCTCTGCCCTTTGGTCTCACCACAGCCCCCAGGGTGTTCACCAAGGTAATGGCAGTAGTAGCAGCTCACCCGAGGCTTCAGGGAATTCAGGTATTTCCTTACCTGGACGACTTGCTCTTCGCTGCATCCACCAAGCGTCTTCTGTTCTGGCCCGAGACTACTTTCTCCTCTTGGCAGATCGACTGGGGATTAGAGTCAGTGCCCACAAATCCCTTTTGCAACCAGTACAAGTTCTAGACTTCATCGGGGCACGACTAGACACTTTGCAGCTAAAAGTTTTCTTAACACCAGACAGGATCTCACACCTCAGGTACCACATTGCTCTAATCATGAACCTCAAATTTCCAAAGGCGAGCGATGTGCTTTGGGCCCTGGGCTCCATGGCTACCTCGATTTCTATTCTCCCTTGCACACGCCTCCATATGCGGGTCCTTCAATGGACTCTAGCTGTCCAATGGTCTTGGCTAGACCTGCCCATGGATTTTCCAATAAGGATCAGTCACACCTGCAGGACATCTCTCCTTTGGAGCCTTTCACCGGAGGTTGCAGCAGGACGCCCTTTCATGTCATCTCCAGCCCAACCCACAGTGACCACGGGCGCCTCCCAACTCGGGTGGGGGACACTGTTTGGGAAGGACAGTCCAAGGCATGTGGTCCCAGATAGAGACCAAGTTGCACATAAATGTTCTAGAGATGAAGGCAGTGCTTTTAGCATTGAATGCCTTCCACACTGTCCTTCCTCTGGGTTCAATTGCAATTCAGTCAGACAACATGTCGGTTGTCTGGTATATCAACAAGCAGGGGGGAACCAGATCTTATCCTCTGTGTCAAGAGGCCATGAGAGTGTGGGAGTAGGCGATTTCCACCAGTCGGTTTCTGATTACAACGCACATCCCAGGATGCTCCAGCATTTTAGTGGACAGATTGAGTCGGGCTATTCTGATGCTGTATGAGTGGTCTCTGAAACGGTCAGTATCGGAGGAGATATTCCTTGCATGGGGATAGCCTTGCTGCGATCTCTTCGGATCTTCTTCCAACGTGAAGTGCAGTGAGTTCTTCACTCTGATTCCCTCACCAGGGGATGCCTCCAGAGATGCTCTAGTCCATGTCTGGCCCCCAGGATTACTGTATGCTTACCCACCATTACCACTCATTCTGAAGTTTCTTCCAAAAGCCTGTCGACTGGGGTGCATAGTGATCTTCATTGTCCCATTCTGGCCTCGTCAGGTTTGGTTCCCGTTCCTTTGGTCTCACCTTCTAGCACCTCCGTGGATTCTGGATCCCTGTCCGGATCTAATCTCTCATCCTTCGGGTGCTTACCCTTTCAATCTGGACAGTCTGAAGCTGACAACTTGGCTGCTCCAGTTCCCTTGATTGCCAGGACCCCCGGTCTTTCATCTCCTGTAAAATCTATACTAGTGGCTTCTCTTAAAGATTCCACTAGGAAGGTCTATCACAGTAAATGGAGATGTTTCTCTATCTGGGCATCTCAGAGAAACCTGGATCCTTTTACAGCCGCTGTTCCAGCGGTGTTGGAATTCTTAACTAGTATTTTTCATCAAGGAGCTAGCTCCTCCACGGTGAAAGTACAGCTGGCAGCCATTTCTAATTTTCATGCAGGTGAGAATAAGATTGCACTCGCCTCTTCTAGGCTATGTAAAGCCTTTTTAAAAGGCACCTTCCTTCTGCACTCTCCCATTAAAGATTTGGTTCCCCCTTGGGATCTCTCTCTGGTTCTTCAGTCATTACTATCTCCTCCTTTTGAACATGCTGCATCAGTGAATCTAAAGTTTTTGTCTTGGAAGACTGCCTTCCTAGTGGCTATTACATTGGCTAGGAGGGTCTCTGAGCTGCAGGCTTTGTCTGCCGTGCCTCCTTATTTGGTCTTCCATAAGGACAGGGTCTCTCTCCGTACAAATCCTTTGTTTTTACCCAGAGTGGCATCTCAATCAAACATAAACCAAACAATTAATCTTCCTGTTTTCTTTCCAAATTTTCAGAACAAAAGGGAATATAAACTTCATTTGTTAGATGTTCATAGACAACTTCATTTCTACCTTCATAGAGCACAACCCTTCCGTAAGTCCAATCAATTATTTGTCTCATTTTCCAAACCTCGTTTGGGCAAGGCCATTTCCAAGGTTTCTTTAGCCAGATGGATCACTCTTTGCATTCTACACATTTACAAAGCCAAGGGGTTATCTCCTCCTGGTCTGATTAAAGCTCACTCTACCAGGTCCATGGTGACATCTGCTGCTTTTTGGTCTAAGGTTTCTTTGGATGACATTTGTGCAGCAGCAACTTGGGCAAATTCTCATACTTTCATCTCCCATTACAAGTTAGATCCAGAGGGAGAGTATCCTTTGGCTCTGCGGTGCTCAGGAATATCCTTCCATGAGGGCCTCCCAGAATTTGTTGAGTAGCTGGGGACTCTGTCCCACAGGTTACAGATAAAATGAAGTTAACTACTTCAGATAAAGAAGTTATGTACTCACCATAACATTCTGAGTAGTTATACTTCATTTTTCTGCAACCTTCCCACCCTCCGTCCCCCTGACCTTTTCATGTGAATAAACATGTTATGTTAATTAGTTGAGTTGCTAATATGTATAGTTGCAACAAACTTGATCGGAGGGAAGATAGAAAGTGGTGTATTATGGGTAGGGGAGGAGCTCGGAGCTTGGAGCAGATGCTAGAAAAAAAGTTGCCAGCTCGGATCCGATATGGATCCATATACCCACAGGTTGCATGAAGTACAACTAAGATGGAAAGTTATGGTGAGTACATAACTTCTTTTTTTCTAGTAATCACTGCAGTGCACAAAAACTTTTAGCCTAGCAGCTTAGGAAACAGAAAGTAGAAAGGGTTGTGACCAGACTTAGGGAACCCATAACAAGAAAAATAACCAGAGATCCTGTAGAATTATTAGAAATATTTGGAAATTTTATGAACATTTCTGTAAAGCAAAGAAATGTGGAAATCAAGAACGTGCATAAATGGAAACATTTATGGAAGACTTTAAGTATGCTGAAGTTAAAGGTATATGAGGATCAGCAGTTAACAGTTAAGACGGAAGGAGATGAGATAAAACACTGACATATCATTCTGCAGGGATATCTCCAGGAACAGATGGCATTCCTGTAGAAGTTTGGATGCTAGGAGGGAAGAAGTGACAAAGATCTGGAAGTTTTTATCTAACAGTATTTTAAAAGGAGAGGAAGCACCAACATACTGGAAGAAAGCTGTATTGGTTTGTAATACATAAAGACGATAAAGACCCAGCTTCATATAGGCCCATTTCAATTTTAAATCATGATTATAAAATATTTATGTCTATAATATCTATATGAATGGCAAAGGTGTTGTCAAAATTGATAAGTGATCTGTGTGGTTCTGTGGAGGGGAGACAAATATTTGAGAACAGGTAATAGAACAATGATTATCCAGACTGAAGCAGAATATAAGAAAGTACTTCTGTTGGTGGGTCCTGATGCAAAGAAAGCATTCAACAGAGTAAGCTGGGATTTTATGAGTAGAGCAGTGGAAGCATTTCAATTCCCTGATACAATAATAAGGTTAACTAGGTTATACGAGGGATTAGAGGCAATAATTAAGGTGGAAGAGTTCCTCTCTGAAAAGCTGTGTCTGAACAGAGGAAACAGGTAGGGATGTCATCTTTCCCCTTTATTTGCTTTATATTTAGAGCCATTGGCAAAGTAAGTAAGAGACTCAGAAATCCAAGGATATAATTGGTGTGGTAATCAAGAAAAATTGGATTTATTTCCAGACAGTATTATCTTCTACCTGAAAAACCAGAAAAGGACATCTCAGTGCTGTGGAATATTTTGAGACAGTTTCAAGTCTTTTCAGGATATAAAATTAATGAAGATAAAACAAAGGCTATAGCTTTAAATTATGTATCTACACATAACGTGGTTCAGGAATAGCCATATTTATGGGGGCACAGTTAAATGAAGTATTTAGAGGTATGGATTAAAAGGCTTCTGATATGGCAACTAAGAATATGTGGGAAGAGACAAAACATAATACAAAAACTGAGAAAATGGAAGCTGTTTTTTTATGGATATGGATAGCGAGATAAAAGCAGTGAAAATGTTTTAATACCTTTAGTTTTATATACAGGTCAGGCAAATTTTTATCAACCAGAGAACTTGTGGACGATAATTAATAGAGCTGAAGGAATTTATCTGGGAGAGGAAGAGGGTGAGTATCAAGTGGGACAAGTTGATGCCTCCAGTAAAACAATCTAATTTAGGAGTATCTGACCTGAAGGGATACTTTAGAGCTACATAGTTGAGGCACACATGCATAACGGCTATAATTCAAAATGGAGAGGGATGATGATGAAACCGGTGGAATTCGGACAATAAAGAGAATGTAGGATTTTATGTGCATATCCTTAGAGAATATCAACAACCATACAGAATACTGTATTCATGAAATAGCAGAATGTATTTTGAGAACCAAGCACAAGAATGAAGAAAGGATATTCTGTTGATAAGGATGACTGCAATTACGGGTGCCAAGAACAGGCAATAGGGTGCTGGATTTCTCCAGATAACTGACAAAGGAACCAAGGTTTTGGGAGGAAATAGCTACAGAGGGGAAGGTAATAAAAGATAATAAAAAGTAATGAAGTGTTAAAAGGCCAAGAAGACATCTGAGTATAGGGAAAGGGATAGGAGGATCCTAAGTGAAAAACCTGCGCTGGTAGAGTTTTTAGTTAGAGCTAGAACAGAAGCTGCTGTTAAAAATGTTTGATTAGTGAGGTATATAAATATTGTATGCTAACTATAGGAATCAGTCAAAGGAGATTAGAAAAGATTAGGAGAGAGCTCGGCTAAATAATATGCAAGAGAACAATGGGAGGACATATGTATGGTTTCCAAGAATGCAACAAAGTTTAGAAGATTTAGATTTTTTGCCTGGAAGTGTTTGCATAGGTATTTGTATATACCAAGCAGACTCCAAAGAATTTTTGTTCAGGTAGATGACAGATTTTGGAGATGTGATGAGGATATAAGAGGTAACTATGAAGATATGTTTTGGGAGTGTAATGAGTTGGCAGACTTCAAAATTTTGTACAGAATACACTGTCAGAAATATTGAGTGAGCAAATGGGTGTAACTAAGGAACTGATTTGTTTGAGCTGAAACTCAGGACTTGAATTACGTAGACATAGTAAGGCCTTGTTAAGTTTAATTTTGCTGGCTGTGACAAAAGCAAGTACAAGAAAATGGATCTCATCATCTGAACCAACTGTACTTGAAGTACTGAATATTGTAACAGAGATAAATAATTGGAAGTGGAATATTTAGAAAAAGGAGCAAATTGCATAGAAAGAAATGGAAGCTGTGGGAACAGTACATGCAGAATACTGATCCTGGGGGAAGAGTGAGGTTTAAGGGAAGATAGAAATTCAGCAACTTACGTAATGCTGGACTCATGATAGTTGCAAACAAATAAATATGTGATAAATAATATATGTAAATGGAGAATGTTAATATGGTTTGTTTTCTTTTAATGTATGTTTGTTGTTGTTGTGTCTTTCGGCTTTTCCCGGTTAGGGGGTCGCCACAGCGGAACTCCAGTCCACTAATGATTGGCAGTAGATTTTTACGTGCTGAGTTGCCAGCTCTGACGCACAACCTTCAAGGAAGGTGCACCCATTTAGGCATGTCTCCACGCAGAAGACGCTTTAGCTGAGAATCGAACCGGACAGCGTCTTACTGTGTATGTTTGTATATGTCTTAAATTATTTAATATAGGTGTTTAAAAAACACGCTTAAACTTGGAAGTCTGCAAAATAAATGTACCTAAAACAAGGATTTATTAAGATATTAACTGAAATGTAGGTGAGTGAGTGGAATATTAGGATAGAGGATGCATAAAGTAATATAGGTAATAGAGTTCTGGCTGTTTGTAGTTGCGCTATTTTTGTTAAGGTTTTGATTTTTATAACATACCCACCTTTTTGTACATTTTTTAGGTTAAAAAGTTGATATATTTGTTGAAGTATTATTTATAGTCTTTGAATTTAGAATTTATGTAATGTTGGACTGATATACAAAAGAACATATGTGATATATAATGTATGTAACTGGGAACATGTTAATATGATTTGTTTTCTTTTATATGAATTATGTTTGCCTGTGTCTTAACTGATAATTCAATAAAGGTGTAAAAAGATAAAGCCATAATGACTGAAGTGTCCTATGCTACTGGGATAGTAGTACATGTTATATAGAGAGGGATGAAGACATTGGAAGATGCTACAAACAGCCAGAACTCTATTACCTATGAGAATGGTTGCAAGAAGGGATACCATGGGGAGAAAGAAATGGAAAGAGAGAGAACGAGAGAGAGGCATGCAGAGGGAAGAAGAGTAGAAAGGAGAGAAGTGTTAAGAGATGCAAAGAGAAGAGGGAGGTAGTATGAATGAGAGAAAGTGAGTGATGGGATGACAAGATGAGATAAGGATGACATAGGAGTAAAGGGTATGCATGAGAGGTGTAGAGTTCATGTAACATGATCTATGTGAGTGCAGCTGCACTTTTTTAGATGAGGAGATGTTCCCTGAGCTGTTGTCTGAAGTCCAAGTACATTTGGACACCTCTGATTGAGAGTGGAATGGAGTCCCATAGTTTAGGTCCTAGGATGGAGAATGCAAGCTCAGTACAATGAAGTTTAGTTTTTGGCGTTAGTAGTGTGGGTTGAGATTGACAAATACCTCAGAGATTATATGTGGGGGGTGGTGAAAGGTTTTAGTAAGAGCGGAAGATGTCTCAAGAGAAAGGGCTTTGTGAATTAGTGATCCTAGCAGGGGGTTGGCTCTCAAATGTGCTGGGAGTCATTTAGCTTTTGGGAGAGTTAGGCAGTGTTGTTCATTCATGGGGGAGTTTAGTATTGCTTGAGTTGCCTATGACCAGACAATAGGGGAGGTGATATTAACTTAAAAACACAGAATGTTGAGTATAAATGGATTAATTTACTATGTGCTGATATTTTTTCCAGGCTTGAATGAACATAATTCCTTGAAACCTGTGTTGGAAAAAAAAAACGTAGCCTTTGTTTTTAATTGAGTTAATTGTTTACAGTTGCTTTATTTAACTGACCAGTGAATTGTTTTGCAAGATGTCTTGTGATCTTTTTAGGGTATAAATCAATGTAATCTTTTTCTGAGTTGATTTTTACACTTGATTAAGCAGTGAGCAAAAGTGTTTTAGCTTGTGTATTATTAAACATTTCTGAATTTATCTCCATTCCTGGTGACTCGAGTGTGCTTTTGTTTTCGTATTTCTTTGGTTTAGTCACAATCTCTTTTGTCCACTAAGCACGTCCCACTCGTTACAATTAAAAGGTATATGGAAAAACGTTTCTATTATTTTTATACCAGAGACTTGCAACTGAAGTTTGTCAGATTCATTAAAAGTGGAAAAGAGGGCTAGCGACTGTGAAAAATTGGACCCTTGAGATTGTAAAAAAGGCAGAGTTGCACCTCAGAGTACTTGTACATATCTTTGCAATTTTAAGTTGATCCAGTGGTATGTTGACTAATTGCTAAATTATGCCTTAAAGACCTTGCTACTGTTAATGATGGGTTTTGTTGAAACCTCACTAAAATTGCTCTGAGCTGTGTGGTGCTTGTGGCTCAGTAATTTGTATAAAATGGTGTTAGTTATAAATGTGCTGTATACAAAAAGTGTGGACGATAGTGAATACTGTTAAACAGCAGAAACAAAGTCTGTACTGTAGAAATTTGACACTCAAGCCTGATACTCCTTTGTGCATAATGCAAAGCACTGAAAATGAAATGGAGAAAGGGTGGTAAACAGGACAAAGTGCAGTTGTGCAGAGTGGGGCTGCATAACAAGGTAATGATGGAAATAAAGTTCTTGTCTTAGAAGGTGAAAAGGTGTTTTACTGGCTCAATTTACTGCCTTGATTATGGTCTGAAGAAACTGTGCTTGCTGCGAAAGCGCTTACCACTTTTGATACGTTTTTATGTTTTATTAAAAGTTTTTCACCTAAACAGCCTTGTTTTACTATATTGAAAAGATATTGGGTTCTGTGAAGTACAGCAGCACGGGATTCCAAAAGAATTGCATTGGTGGTAGTGCTGTTGTGCTGTAAAATGAGAATGCTTTGCAACAGTATATTTCAGACAGAAGCTAATTGTTGTTTTACAGTTGTGTTAACAACTATGCATAGTGAAGATTAAAACTTTACACTGGTGACCGTAAAGGTTCTAAGAAAGCTGGGATAAATAATGTTGCAAGTCGGAATTTGTTTTCCGAAGCAGAAACTTTTATTAAAAATTAAGAACTAGTGTAAAGGTTAAGAAGGCTTTTGCAGTGGCAAGCAAAAAAACATGGAACAATGCCTTATTTGCCTCTTCATGTTTTACAGATCTACAGGAGAGGATCAAAACATTGGCTGAGAATGTTGAATTGCAAATATAACTAGAGGTGCTGCCTCTAAGCAAATTAAAACAACAGTAAGGTTGGAATAGATGGTTTCCAAAATGACAGAGTGTTTTTAAAAAGTTATTTGTTGAATTTGACCAGAAAATGAGTTATCCAAAAAAAAAAAACCAGGCCCAATAAATTGCCCATTAGGATTTCTGAACTGTCAAAACAAGTTGGAACAGTAAAATGTCCTGTGCAGACCTCTTCAAGGCCCTATCCCTGTATTCTGTCTCCTACAGGCTGTGTTCATAGGTAGGTACTAGGCTATTGGCCCTAGGGCCTATACAAGCCTAGCCAAAAATGTACCCTGGCTTTCGCCACCCAAGAAAATTATTTTCCTTTGCCCCTGTCAAGCAGAACCACAGAAGTGATCCCCGGGGTGAATTTCCTATTACCCATCCAGTCATCAAGATTTTTCTTGAAGAGTGCTAATGAGGAGCTCTGTTTGACATAGGTAGTCTGTTCCAGAGTATGGGAAGTCTGTGGGACAGGAATCTATCCCTCCAGCATGTTCTGTTTATTGTGGTGACAAGGTTTAGGTCCCTAGAGCGTGTAGCTCGGAGGGATTGGGATTTCTTAAGTGGAGCATGTCCAACAGCTCTGGGTTTGACATAGCTTTGTATGTTAGGCAAAGATCACCTCTGAGTATGTGATATGCAATGGAGTAAAGCTGGAGTTTTTCGAGACGGTCTGCATAAGGCATCTGTTTGAGGCCAGTAATCCTCTTTGTGAGGTATTTTTGCGGCCTTTCCAGTTGTTGTAGATGTCTTGTGAGGTACATACCAAAAGGGGCATTGTACTCTATAATGGGTCTAATGAGTGATGAGTAGAGGGGAACAATGACCTCTTTTTTTCTGGATGAGAAACCTTTTGTGATGAGGTGTGCTGTGCCACGTAGAAGGATTTCCTGACCACTTTGGCGATGTGATTATCAAAGGAGAGACTACTGTCCACCTGTGTCCCAAAGTCTCTTATCACACTTTCAGTGTTAAGTAGACTACCGCCTATGTGATAGTTCATGGGTACAGAATTTTTACCAAAGGGGATGACAATGCACTTTTTGGCATTGAGCTTGAGACCATGTCTTTGACACTAGGCATCTGTCTCAGAGAGGCCCTTTTGTAGGATGTCCACATTGTTAGGAGTTTCAATTATGGCTCCTAGTTTGCAGTCATCTGCGAATTTAGTTAGCCAAAGACCTTCTGTGTTATCCTGTACTTCAGAGAAGTAGATACCAAACAGGAGAGGACCCAGGACTGAACCCTGTGGTACTCCATTTGTCACTGGTCTGAAGTCTGATTTGGAGTCTGCTACTTTCACAGTGTGGGTTCTTTCAGTAAGCCAGTTGGCAGCTCATCTTGTGACATAGGGATTTATACCTAGTTTAGTGAGTTTATCTATAATTCCAGAGTGGGGGATGGTGTTGAACGCCTTGACGAGATCTAGATAGGCTGTGTGAACCACCTTACCCTCATCTATGGCTTTGGTGACTGCTTCAAAGAAGTCTATCAGGTTTAGAAGACATGATCTGCCTTTTACAAACCCAAACTGTGTGGGCTCCAGGGTTTGGAGATCTCCAATGTCTTTGTTTATGAGTTCCATGATGATATGTTCCATGGCCTTGCAGACGAGGCTCGTCAGGCTAATGGGGCGGTAGTTCCCGGGGTCTGTTGTGGACCCCCCTTTGTGGAGTGGGATAACTGTCACTGTGCGCCATTCAATAGGCACAAAGCCTGAGGTGAGGCTATGATTGAACATGGTACTTAGTGCGGTGCCAGTTCATTCTGTAATTCATGTGGAAGGTAGCCTGGGATGTTGTCAGGTCCCATGGATGCTGTGTTCTTGGCTTTGGAGAGTGAAGTTTTTACGTGTGCAGCCGTGCTTACAGGAACTTTGCATTCTTCCGGTATAAACATGGGCCCATTAGGGGGTGAGAAGGGGGGTAAAGTTAGCACTGAACCTATCTACCAGGATGTTGGCAATATCAGTTTGTTCTGTACAGTTAGTGTCATTGTGCTGTAACTCAGAGCAGATCTGAGTGTTGCCATTGAGATTTTTGACATAGCTATAGAATGCTTTGTGAATGTCTTTAGAATCAGTGGCAATTTTGTTTTCATAACTAGCTTTGGAAGATTTTGAGGGATCTCAGCTTCTTACTGAGGCTGACCAGGGAGTTCCTCCAATCGTGGGATTTTACTCTTTTTGCAACAGTTTCTTTCTTCTGTTGTAGAGTTTGTTTATGGCAAAAGACCACCAGATTGGCTTCCTTTTTTTATAGCATCTTGGTTCTGTTAGGGATAGCATGATCCATGCACTCGTGTAAGTGCTTATAAAGTGCATTTGTGTAGGATTCAGCAGTCGTACCTCTATTGTCCATCTGCATGGGTGTCATGAAGTTTGCCACTTCTGTCTTAAGAAGCGTGAAGTTGGCTATGGAGAAATTCTTTATGGTTATTTTCCTAATGGGGGTGGGAGCGGGATGTGGATGTCTAGGGTGATTAGCTTGTGGTCGAATCTGACCAACGAGGAGCTGACCTCTGGTATGGAACACCGGTCACCCATGTTGGTGATGACCAGGTCTAGGAAATTGCTGCCTCTGGTGGGGGTGTGGATAAGTTGATCCAAAGCGTTGGTTGAGGGAAGAGCTATGCCTGGCATACAGGGCATTGTCAGACCCCACTCTAATGGACCTCCTGCATATCAACAAAACAAACAGCAGCTTTATTACCCATTCTAAAAGACTTAAACTTTGCCTGTGATATAAATAGGACCAGCTGGAGAGACAGGTATGTATCCCAGAGGCTCCCCATCCATGTGAAGTATAGTTCCTCCTTAACTCAATTCAAGTTTAACTTGGACAGTCAAATGGGGAGCAGGAAATTCATCCCTGGTTTGGTACCTATGTCTCTAATGGACACAGGCAACCTGCAAATGGTTAATTTCCCAGGCCCCTGCTTGTAAATGTTTCATCTCCCAAGCCCCTGCTTATACTTATAAAGGGTACCAGAACTTGTCAGAGATTTTGGATGCATGGCTAGGCTTAAAAAGGCCCTTGTGGTCATTAGCCTAGTAAACACCTATGAATCTATTAAACAAAACTAAAAACTAAACTTGAAAGTGCCAAACAAGCTGATGCAACAAACATAAGTAAAGAAATGGTTGTGTTAAAACAGAGAATGTTATCATGCATACAATGGAGATGCTTCGCTTTAAAGTTTTTTTATCATGTATCATTATGTGATTGCCCATCTGTTTAATGTGAGTAGTCAGTTATAGGTTATAGGTGTATACTAGTCTAATGACCACTAGAGCCCTTGCAAACCTAGCTGTGCAACCCAAATGTGACCTACAAATTTGATTTATATAGGTGGTAATTTACTGACTGCCTCTGTCCATCAGAGACATAGGAGCCAGACCAGGGGTGAATTTCCAATTACCCATCCATTGGTCAAAGCTATGCTTAAATAGGGATAGGAAGGAACTCTGCTTCACATGGATGGGGAGCATTTTCCAGAGAATGGGAATTTACTGAGAAACATATATGCCTCTCTAACATGTCCTGTATATGTTGCAAGCAAAGTTTATGACGTTTAATCTAGTAGTTCTGATGCTGTTTGTTTTATGGATATGGAAAAGGTTCATCAAAACAGGGTCCAGGGATGCCTTATATGCCAAAGATCCCCTCTCAGAAGACTGTATGATACAGAGTTAGAGAGACAAGGCTTTGAGCCGACCAACGTAGGACAGTGTGTTTACTCCCTATATTCTTTTTAAGGAGTCTTCGTGGATGCTTTAGTTGATGCATGTGTTTGGTCTGGTTCGTACTGATGGGGCATTATACTCCATGATGAGTCTGATGAGGGCTGAGTACATTGGTATGATAACCTCTCTGGACCTACATGCCACATCCTTGCTTACACGTTGAACAACATAGAAGGATTTTCTTACTGCCTTGGACACATGTTGGTTGAAGGCTAAGTTGCTATCTACAGGAGTTCCCAGATCACTGACTAGTGAATAAACTTTTAAGGGTGTTTTATTGATGACATAGTTACCCAAGGTGGTAGACTTCCCAAAAGGTACTATAATGTATTTCTTGATATTGAGATTTAAGCCATGGCTTTGGCAACAATCTTCCTGAAGGGTGTTGTCATCTTGGGGGTATTCAGTGAGTGCTCCCAGTTTGCAGTCATCTGTGAACATTGTCAACCAAAGACCCTCATCATTGACTTTGACATCCAAAAAGCAGATTCCAAAGAGGAGTGGGTCCAGCACAGAGCCCTGGAGACTCCACTAGTGACCAGCTACTTTGTTTAGGTGACCTCATCATTCTAGCCTCTTGGGTCTTATCAATGAGCCAGCTAAGGGATTCAGCATGTTATAAAGGAGTTTATACCTGGTTCATAAGTTTAACAGTACCTGAGTGGGTTATTGAATCAAATGCTTTAGCCAGCTCTAGATTGGCAGTATGCACTGCTTTTTCCCCTCATCCATTGGCTTAGTGACCTTTTTAAAGAAGTCCACCAGATTCGGTAATCATGACTTCCCATTGACCAAGCCAAACTGGGATAGAGCCAGTGTCTGGAGGTCTCCAATGTCCTTGTTGATAATTTCCATGATAATTCTTTCCATGGGTTTGCAAATAAGACTAGTCATACTAATAGGCCTGTAGTTTCCAGGATCTGTTGAAGGTTCTCCCTTATTAAGGGGGGGGGTGACATTGCAGTCTCCTGTTCATTGGGCACAAAGCCTGTTTTAAGACTATAGTTAAATCATGACTTCAGGGGTCCTAATGAGTCAAATTTTAGACTATTCAGGAGACATTATGGGATGTTATCTGGGCACATTGAGAACATGAGCTTTTAGTGAGTTCAGCCTGCACTTGCTCCCTAGTTGTAGCTGAAGGGTTAATTTTTGAATGTATTTTTGAGGGGATGGTTGGGGGGGGTGCCAGTGTGGTAAAAGTGAAATTGAATTTGTCCACTAACAGGTTTGCTGTATCAACAGGTTCAGTGAATGTGGCACCATTAATCACCAGTTGAGCACGTTGCTGTATGTGGCCCTTGAGGGTTTCAGACATAGTTGTAGAAGGCCTTATGGTTATTTTTCACCTGGGAGGCTATCTGAACCTCAAAGTTGGCTTTTCTGGACCCACTTATTTGCCTGTTTACTTTGAAGAGAGAGATTTTATCTTTATGGGAATTGCCCTTCATAATTTTTGCCTTTTTTCACTTTTGTGTAGTATATCCTGTTTAATTTGGGATGTCACCAGGGCTCGAGGATAGAAGCTATTTTTTTTGTTTGTTTTTAAATTATCAAGCTTTGCAGCCTCAGGGCTTAAACAGAGAATTGAACAAAAGATTTTTTGTTAAATAATGAGTGTTTCTTTCTTCCTCTTCATTGTTTTCTGTATGCTTATTAGTGGTGTAGTTAAGTCTTTCTCTGTTTATATATGAAGTTTCTCTATTGTTCTATAACCTTTGAAGGAATTAGTCAAGGCACCAGTTATTTTAAAACATATAAATAAAAGTTCCACTTTAATTAGAGAATTCCATTATTTTGTGTATTGAAAACTAAAACTTGGAATGTCATGTTTACATTACTGTGCAGTTTCATGCATTACAAAGTTGCAGAGATTAATGTTTTTATCATCTATGAGATAGGGCCAAATTATTGTGTTTCACCCACTCTGGAACCACCTAATCACCTATTTCTCCAGATTGCTTTGTGTTATTGATGCCTACATAATATACTAGTTTTTTCTGTCTGTCTTTCTCTGTCTGTCTCTGTTGACTGGGTTAGTCCCACTAGGCTGTTGGCCTCTCTTTAGGGGAGACTCAAGGTGGTATACTGTTAAGGAAAGTTTGCCCATTGCATTGGGGAACTTCCCCTACTCATAAGGCGAGTGCTTGTTCCATTCCTAGCACAGTGGCAGCTGAGAGAGCACTCAAGGAGATCCAAGATGAATGATAGCACAGAGGTAAACACCATTTGTTTCATCAGAAGCAAATGTTTGAAACCGTGATAGATGTGTTATTGGAACCCTCCATTTGGGAAGGTTGTGGAATGATAATTTGGGTGAATTGTTGCAGAGCTAGCCAGAAAAGCTATCTCATAGGGCGACATTATGGACAAAATTCAGTTGGAGGAAGTGGATGTTATTTCGAAAGAAGGTATCCAAACAAATCATGTGCCAAAACTATTAAAGAAACTGCAGGGAAAGTGATGAGAGATGAACAGAGGAAATGAAATGTCAACAATCAAAGAGAATTTATTGTGAAAATTCAGAACAAAAAAGAAAAAGAAATGGACTGTTATGACGTGGGATAATTTAATGGTCCCATTTGGGAGTGAAGGCTCAGGAGGTAAGAGCTTTTATTCTTACTCATAAAGAGACAGTGTGACATTATTTTTGTGACTGATTCTGTTCTGTAAAGTGTTTTGGGGAGTATGAGAAGAAAAAGAACTTAATCTTACGTGATTAAAGCATTTTCACAGTGAAGCAAAAAAGAAAAATACATGTTCAGTTTCAAACTGAAGTTGAAAAAGAGACTTTAAAGAAACATTTAAGCAAACTTTGTAAAGAAGTTAAGGACATTAGCAAAGTCTATGATAACAGAGGCTTATGGACTGGGGGGTGGTACTGTCATATTGTACTGATAACTGGGAAAGAAAAAAATGCCCATATCCCTAGTATGATAAATGTAGAGGTTAACACAGGTGTAAAATATTGGGGACAACCAAAAACGTGTTTTTTATCTGTTAGAAAAGATGATTATTTGATAAGTAACTGTGATAAGAGCATATGCTACATTTTTGGGGAAATGGGTTATGATGCAAGAAAGTGTGAATTGAAATGTTGTAAAGATAACAAAAGTGGGCATTTATGCATGAATTTTAATCTAGAGAAAAGGGATGAAGAAGAAAAAAAGTGAAGACAATATACAGGGAGAAGAATGGTCTCAGTAAAGGATAAAGAGGAAGTAAGGGAGCAAGTTCTGGGAAAAAATAAAGATAAGGATGAAAAGAAAAATTAAACAAGATAATGTAGAAAAAAGTTTTTAAGTAATGAGGAAGTTATAAATTGGAAAATAATGAAGATAAAAAAATTCTGTTGGCAAAATAGTAAGAGAGAGAAAAAGAAAGTTTAAAGGGATAAGTATAAAAGATAAAAAGAAATTAAATGGATAATGCACATGAGATAAGTTCTTCAAATTATAAACACGACATATAAAAAAACAAGAAATAAAAGAAAAACAGGCTAGTGGCCCAAACAATATAACATTTTTATTAATCTCTCTCACGCCTCGGCTTAACAGCCTTCAAGGAGTAACAAGCAACTTCAAAAAAACAGAATTTATAAAATCACCAAAGCAACAATTACTTATCTAATGAAATAATCAAATTAAATATTTCCAATTCAGCAGAGTCCAAGCTCAAAGGCATTAAAGTACTATATTTTAATAAAAGTAACTTGTCTTTCAATGTGGAATGTTCCCCAACTTCAGCATAAACATTTTCAAGAACTATACCTTGTAGTAGTGAAAAATCACTATCATGTTTAAAATGAGCTGCTGCTGAACGTTCCATCTTTTGTGTCTTCATGTCCCTGTTCACTTGAAATCTTATTCTGAACATCCTTTTTCTTTTCCCAATATAAAATAAATTAAAAGGGCACCTCAGGGCATAAATAATGCCCTCAGTATCATGAGAAAATATCTGCTCGATACAATTTTACATTATTAATTTTTTTAAAAGAACGCACCACAAACTTACAAACACTACAGCTATCACAGGGAAGGGTACCTAATCCAGATGGATGTCTAATAATACTAATATCAGGAGACACAAAGTTGCTATGAACTAAGATATAAGTTTCGCCCACGCCTATGAGAGATAAAAGCAGCTTCCCATAATATTTTAGATAGTTCACTATCTCTGATCAAAAACTAATAATAATATTTTAATAAATCATCTATTTTCTCACTTAAAATATAAGTTGTGGCAAAATATATTTTTTCTCTTTCACGATTAATTGTTGTATTTTTATCTCCATAATAGTTATTATTTTGCTTCTGTTTGTTACAGTCCCCCATATTTTTTGTAAAGCTTTAACTGAGTCAGAATCATATCCCCTATTTATAAACATACAAGCTGTCCTTTTGACTTCATTATGAAAATAATTTTCATTGTTGCAGATTCTATACAGATGTAATAATTCCCCATAAGGCAATGAGGAAATTAAATGGGGAGGATGGCAGCTGCCCCCATGCAAGTATTGGCCTCCATCCAGAAACATTCCATGATGGAGGCCGGATCTAGATCAAATAAACAAAAGTTTATCTTACCGAATGCTGACATTATCAGAAATCCCGGAACTCGAAACTGCAGTTGTGGGGGGCTGCACCCCCCACACCCCCTGCTAAATATATATTCCAACTTCGAAATTGCACTACAGTGAGGAAAGGGCAAATATTCCCATCTTCACTGTACTGCGATCTCACAATTCCGATTTCGGGTTCTGGGATTTTCTCTCATGTTAGCATTCGGTAAGATAAACTTTCGTTTATCTAATATAGACCCTGGGGGCCAATACTTGACTCTGTACCCTAACCTTCGCGATCCCTTAGCCTCCCTTTTCTACCCTCTGCTGCCAGAGCCCAGACCTAAATCCAATAGAAAGTCTGTGGGCTGACCTGAAGAGGGCTGTGCACAAGAGATGCCTTCAAAATCTGACAGATTTGGAACACTTTTGCAAGGAAGAGTGGACATTGCGAAGTCAAGATGTGCCATGCTGATAACCTCCTACCCAAGAAGACTGAATGTTGTAATTAAATCAAAAAATGCTTCAACAAAGTATTAGTTTAAGGGTGTGCACACTTATGCAACCAGCTTATTGTACACTTTTTATTTTTTATATTTTTTCCCCTAACAGATTTGTTTGTTTTTCAATTGAATTGTACAGGTTAGAGGTCACATTAAAGATGGGAAAAGTTTTTAAATGATTTATCGTGGTCTCATTTTTTTATATCACAAAAACCTGGCATTTTAACAGGGGTGTGTAACTTTTTATATCCACTGTAATTTCTTATTCTAGTGTAGCATTGTAGTTTCTCAAAGTAAGCTGAGGAAGGGGTTGTAGGGCAGAAATTGGATAAAAAAGATGAGGTTAGATATTATCTAGACATGAGAGAGAGCACAGATTATGAGGTTGTCAGGAAAGAAGAAAAATTATGACCAGAAACTATTAAAACTAGTTAGCCTGGAGTAGTACAGGAGCAAAGCCAGGTGTCATTAAGATAATTTTTAAGAATTTTTTTTTAATTGGCTGTTATTTGTGTTGGTTCTGATGCTGTGAGGTAGTGAATTTCACCTTGTTTGCTACATGATGAGAAAATAGGGAGTCCTCAGCCGTATTAGTGGATTTGGAAACTTGTAGTAGAGATTTGTTGACCGAAGACTTCGATTTGTGGTATGGGTATGGAGAATATTTAAAACGGCAGTTTTTTTTTTCAGGTTGATATACAAGTTTGTGTGCTAATGTTAATTGGTTGTAGGATAAAAGTTGTGAGAGTTCTAACCAGAAGAGTTTTTTTTAAGAAGTGACAGTGGTAGGTATGAAGAGGGCAGTTGGTTGCAAATTTAGCTATTTTAATGTAGCATGTTTGAAGTTTAATTAAATCTGTCTTTTTTTAAGGTTGGTGAGCATTGGGGGAAGCATACAGAAGTGTAGAAGATGAGTTCTAGCAATGGCAACCCTAGAGGTGCTAGTTAGATATGTTTTATTTCTGTAAAGAGTACCCATTTTTTGTGAACTTTCTTAATTGTGCTGTAGTAGGTTAAGTCTTAAGTTAACTATTGTTACTCCAATTAGTTTTGTTTGTGAATCAGCATTAATTTTAGTATTATTCCTAGCTGTGCTGTAGAAGGTGCTGGGAGGGAGGGAGGGACAGGATCTTGTGGGTTGCAAGCTCATGAGTTTTGTTTTGTTGGGGTTGAATATGAGCTGATGGTTAGAGATCCATAACTCAATGTCTGAGAATGATGTTTGGGTTATGTCATGGAGGTGTAGCAGGTTATTAGCAGTGCATATAAGTGTTGTATCATCTGCATATTGGATAGTTGAAGCCAGTGGGGTAGCACTATGGAGGTTGTTTATAAAAATAGTGAAGAGTAGTGGCTCAAGAAATGAGCCCTGAGGTACACCTAGTGTGACGGGAAGAGAGCGTGATAGGACATTAAGCCATTTTACAGATTATTGGTGGTCCTGTAGATAGCTTTGGAACTACTGAAGTGTAGAGGGGGTGAGGTTCAGTTTGGAGAGTGTATTTAATAGTTTGGGATGGGAGACCTTATCAGAGGCCTTGGACATGTCTAGAAAGACTGCAGAGACTATTTTTCCATTGTTTCTGAGTTGGTTGATTGTATTGGTAAAACCAAAGAGTGCAGTTGTGTTATGATGATGAGGTCTAAAACCATGTTCACATGTTGTTGAACATAAGATAATGAATCATTTGGGAGTGGATACACCTTTCAAGGAGATTAGATAGTGGAGATAAAATGGCAATGGGCCTGTGGTTGGTCAGCCCTGTGGAATTTCTGCCTTTGTGTAAGGGGATAATGTATGCAATTTTCCATATTGCTGGGACATGTTGTTCAGCTATGGACCTGTTGATAAGGATCGACACTGGATAAGATATGGCTTCAGCTGCTACTTTTAAATATTTGGCTAGTAACTTGTTAGCTGCTACTAAAGAGGGTTTGAGTTTTTTGAGTAGTTTCTTAATGGTAGCTGTGGGAACAGTCTGAAAGGAGAAGGAGTTGTAGTTAATATTAAGAGGTTTGGAGGCTAGTGATGGTTCTGTGGAATTACTATAATTAGAAGATGGTACACTTTCAGTGAAGTGTTTATTGAATTCTTCTGCAATGGTGGTAGAAGAGTGTGGTAAGTTGGGGGAAGGGGTAGTGGAATGTCCTGGGTGGAGAATGGCATTTATGGTATTCCAAAATTTTGGGGGGTTGTGCTGTGTTTATGTTGTGGGTTATAGTAGAAGTTTTTTTTATCTAGGTTGATTTGATGTTTAGCTTGTTTCTAATTTGCTGGAATGTGATGCATTTAATTTGGGTTTTACAGATGAGCCCTGTTTGCCAAGCTTTGTCTGTTTTCCTAAGGAGCATTCTGGTGTTGTTAGTTAGCCATGGTGTGTATGTAGCCGTAATACGAACTGTCCTGGGGAGGGGGTCAGTTTGTTTGTTTAGAAATTCAAGGAAGGTACTGCTGAAATAATCTACTGCAGCATTAAGGGGCAGGTTTTTTAGTAGAGACCAGTTACATTTTTTAAGGTATTGATTAGGTCTTGGGGGTTAAAGTTTTTTTTTACTGTGGATTTGGCGAAAGGGTGTGAGTTTGACAGTATTAATGTTTTTTCTCAATAATTAGGTTGGCATATGGTCACTAACTGGCTGTCAGGAAAGCAGCTACTAATCTGATAATTCTAAAGTTTGTATGTTAAGTGCCCAGTCTGGTATAGATTGATGGTTGGAGTTTTTATCTATCTGTGTAGGATCTTGAATAGAGGTTGATGTGATTGCTAGTGTTATGTGAATTACAAGTTGCCCAGTCTATATTAAAGTCACCCATAATGATAGTTTCTTTGGCTGTGGAATTTGATATAGACTGGATGATGTGCTCTATAGCAGAGATGCTATTTCCGGATGGGACATTGGTAGCTATAATGGATATTAATTTGTTTTGGTTAGTTTAGTAGGTAGGATTTCTATTTTTTCGATGTTATGTATGTTTAGGCTTTGTGGTAAAATTGTGAGACTGCTCTTAAATAAGATGGCTACCCCTCCACCTCTTTTTACCTTCCTGTCTGCTCTAATAATGTTGTAACCAGGTGGTGTAATTTCATTGTCAGTAACGTGTGCTTTTAACCAGGTTTCTGTTAAAACAGCAATATCCGGGTTATGATGAGATAGGGTGGCATGTAACATAACATTAGTAATGATAGGAAGATTAACTGTTGTAGATTTCAAATGGCATAATCAGGTATATAGAATTATAGCATTGTATGCCTATGTTGCAGGTAAAGAGAAGGGCATTTTATTTCATAAAATGTTGGATTATGTAGTAATTAATATGAATATAATATTCATGGGTAATTTTAATTGTGACTTGAGAGTTAAAAAAGAAGAGAGGAAATGATGTTATGTGCAATTTAAAGATTTGGAATAATTTGTGGACATACGGTTGAGGTATATATATATATAAGACTGGAACAGATTATTTTATTATACCACAAGCTTTAAAAATACCTAAGGGAGAGACGCTTGTAAGTGGCTTTCCAAATCACTCAGCTATATGGATAGAACTATAAGAAATAAGGAACATGCCAGATTGGGAAAAGGAATAAAAAGAATAAATAAGAAATTATGGGATGAAAATGGGAAAAAAGTGTACATTTATGGAAAGATCCCATTTCTACTACAGTGTATTTTTAGAATGGCAGTTAGATGTATGAGAAGCGAAAAAAAGTTATAAAACAATGTGTATGGATGCTTTAAAGGATATGGAAAGGAACAACAGAAAATAGTATGTGATAGAACTGAGAATTTATAGAAATAATCACACAAAATTAAAGAATTATTATTTAAGCATACATATTATTTACAAGGTAAAAAAAAGAGATCAGCTTATTTGGGTAGAATAGTTGAGAATAGTAGTATAATGAGAGAAATGAAAGATGATAAGGAGAGGTAATCGGATCTCAGAAACAAATTATGACAATTATAACAAATGATGTAAACAAAAATGTTTCGGGATAGAAAGTACAAAAAAGAATGGCATGTTAGAAATTGACAGAACAAGAAAGTAAGGAATTGGAAAACAAGATTTCCTTACATGAATTAGGTAAGGTGCTTAGACGAGTTAATTTTGTAGTAATTTCAGAATCAGATAAAACAGCATACCAGTTTTATAAGAATTTTACGAATTGGCAGAAAATATATTTAAAAGTTGTGAATGAGTAGTTAAATGAACATTTTTATGTATAAAGATTTATGCAGTGGTATACTTATGTTTATATGGAAGAAGGAAGAAATAAAATTGAAAATTATTATAAAAGTAACATATATAGTTTAAAGGAAAAAGGATGCCAGGAATTATTATTCATAGTAAGGTAAATTGTGGATAATGATATAAACAGGACTGATGAGACCAAGATCATGACAGGAGAATTAAATAAAGTTTTTCATACAGTACAATGTGAACTTTTGTGGAAAATTATGTAAGAGTATAACATTAGTAAGAAAATTAACAATATGTATTGTTCTGCATATAATAAAAATAAAGTAAGAATGTTAGTGAATGGATGGTTAAGCAAAGAAATAGGTATAAAGAATGAAAATGTTGAGGATTTCCCATGAATAGTATATTATTTGTATTAATTATGAATTTATTAGACAGAGATGCAAGTTTGTACGAGAGGTGCTATTTATATTACCAATGAAGGAGTAAAACTTCCAGTCATCTTTATTTATACAGATGATATTATATTGATTATGAAAAACAAAGTCTGGATGAAAGAATTTGTGTTGTATACATCAGTGTTTAAATATAATAAGCCTGACTTTAACTGAAGAAAAAAGTAAAGGACTAGGTGATATAGTCAAGATAGGAGGAGTATCTTTCTGGATGAAAGAAATCTTGTGTATTAGGAATTCAATTTGAGGTAAAAATGTAAGTGAGGAACAACGGAATAGTATGCAAGATGAAATGAGTTTTGTTGCTTTTGGAAATCATACAAGTTATCATTTAATAAAAAAAAAAGTTTTAGTCAGTTATACTGGGGAAGATTGTATATATTTAGCTAGTGTCTGTATGTTGCCAAGAATCTGTGAAAAAGAAATACTGCAAGTAATGTTTTCTTTTATATGTGGTTCTAGACCGGGAAAGAGTCTTATACATGGACAAGGAAGATGGAGGCTTAGGATTAATAAACCCAATTGTTTATGCTGCTTCTTTGAATTTGTATAAAGTGTAATTTTTGATAAATGATAAACATAAAATGTTAGTGGTACATTTAATAAAGTATGAATAGAAGTGGTATTGGAATATGTTAAAAAATTCAAAATAGAAAAAGTATTTTAATTGAAGTAATGAAGTGTCATCAAGAAAAAGTTGTTTTATGGAAGATAAAAACTGATGAAATAGAAAATGAGAGGAAAGTGTGGTATAAAATATGATAAAATTCTATTATGTTAATCCTTGGGTTGAGCTAGCAAATGAGAGAGTTAAAGCCTTTATATATAAAGGTATGAAAAGCAAGGTGTTATAAGCAAGTGGAATATCAAGAAAAATCATAAAGAAGAAACTACAGAACAGGTTTTCTTACAATGTAGAAGTGCTGCAAAATTGTAGGAAAAAATTGTGTAAATGTAATTTCTTTAGAACTATAAAGGAGGTAAATGAAATAAATATGGATATGATTATATATGGATATTATTGCCATAAAATAAAGAATATGTTAGCAAAATGGATGAAAGATTATTTTACGTCATGTGGACCATTTGGAATAAATGGCTAAATGAAATTATGGTTAATGGTAAATGGAAACTTAGCAGTAATTTTAAGAAAAAATAGTTGGTGACTGTGGAAAAAGGAGTGGGAGTCAAATAACGATACAAGTTTAACATAATGAAAAGTATAAGATATCTATGATTGTATGATAGTAACCGAAAGGAATGAAAATTAGTACAATGTATAAATTTGTAAGTATGTAAATTTGTAAATACTGTTGTATGTAAAGTTTTATTTTTTTTTAAATAAAGAAGCTCTGCTCTTTTATGTATAAGTGCCATGAGATCTTTTACATTCACTTAAGCTACCGGCAGCAACTGAACCAGATGGAACCTTAGTTTAATGTCTCATCCAAAGGATGTGACACTTAATAGTGCAGTACCTCTTCTAATGCTGCACTGCAGAGTCAGTTATCCAATCACCTGGAGTGGAAATAGAAGCCACAGGTCTTCCAACATCAAAGATGTTTGTGCTACCTGATGCATCACTATTGACCCGCTAGTAGTTCTTAGCATTTTACTCTATGCATCTGTTTGCAAACTGTTGCCATTCTATTACTTTGAATCCTGACATGCAATATTGTGTTATCCATTTCTGTCTTTGGCTGTTGACAAAGATTATTTGTCAGTATGCAGTGATCTCTTTTGTTATAAGTATACATTGTGTACTTATTTTACTTAAACCCTGCATTATACTGTAATTGTTGTCCCTTGCACTTGGTCCTTTATGGACTTGTACATTACCCTAGCTGAAAAAAAATAATCCTATTGGCATTTTTAAAAGAGCTTTAATCCAAAAGGTAGTAAATAACTATGAACAAAAATAATATATCCTATTTTATCCGTCTTTCCGATTTGACTTTTGGTATCAGAGCTACTCATTGGATCTGATCTGGCAACTTCATTACCACTCCATGCTTGAGCTCTTTCAAAAAAAGTTCCGATAATTCACCTTCTGTCACTTCTCCCTCAGATCTAATTTGCCCCTTTCAAGAGCATGAAGTGATCTTCCAATCGTGTCTGGTAAGTGCTTCATTTTTTTTGGTTTATTCAGCTAGCAGTCATCTTTCTTAAACTCCTTTGTTCATTAATGTAGTCTTTTGTCAGTTTTGCTAATTTTTGCCTCTTCAAAAAAATTATATATATTTTCCTCTGCTCCTTTGCTATTGATAGGAGCAAAGGGAATTGCCTCCTTACTTCCCATTTCCCTCTTTAGTTATATTTATAAATAGTCTTGTTATCTCATATTTTTTTCTTCTGTGGTGGTATAACTTTTTTACTTTGTTAATCATATGTGTCTTATTTAGTGACTTCACTGTTATTACTCAGCTATTTAATATTTACTGTTGCAGTGGTGTTACTCAGATAAGCCATGCAGAAGGGCTTCAAAAACTATGACCATTGTGGCTACAGAATCTTATCCTAGGACACCCACAATATATGTATGGTGTGCCTGGGGCTGGATCATGTCATGGTGAACTGTTCTATATGAAAGACCTTTAGCTTGGGAACATGCTCCTTAGTTGCAAGAAAGAATAAGTTGATTTTGAAAAGTTTGCTTCCCCCGATTCCTCCAGGGGTAATGACAGAGGCAGTGACAAAGAAATTGTCAAGAGATTGAGACAGAGAGAAAGAAAAAGAGAAGTATGGAGAGAAAAGAAAATAAACCAGGTACCCCTATGGCTCTGAAGATAACTAGACTGGATCTCCAGCATCCACCATCTGTACCAAACTAAATGTGTTCCACATCTCCAGTACCAGGCACTTCCTGTGTAGAACTGATTGTTATTCCATACAGATCTCCAAAGATGACCCTCAGTTGGCAGTCTTTTCTGAGAAATAGTTGTCTTAATTTCTATTTTCCTACCCTCTGTCCACTTTTCTCCTTCAGTTCATCAAACTCTTTCCAGAGTGCATTAGAATTGGATTGGGATCAAGTGATGAGAGGATTTTTAAAGACTCAAATTGAGACTGGTGTCATCCTACCCCTCTGTTTTTATCAGTGGGTCAGGGTTGGCCCACGTTCTTCTGTCCTAGCTCCTTTCCTTGTCCCAGTTTCTGCAACAGTGGTTTCAAGGCTGATATCAAGCCCTGGAGTGTATTTTCTTGGTACCTGTCAGAGCAGACATTGGTACTGACCAGTTTTTATTGACTGATTTGACACTGAGACCTTTGGCGCTGATGGATTCTCGTAGCTGACCACATCAGACCTTTAGCACCAACCTTGGCTCTGACCCATTCAGTGCTGCTTTTGGTGGGGAGTGTCTTTGGTGTTTAAGGTGACAACCTCAGTCTTAATCTCAGAGCTGTCTAGATCTTCATTGTCAGTGCTCCCAGATTCCACTTTGTTGGCGAATGATACTACACCAGTTCAGGTTTCCTGGATGCAGACAGAGTCTGGATTGACATTTGAGGTTTTTAAAAGGATGATATCCTCCTTCTCAAGTAAAATCTCAAAAGCACTTTCCACATTGGCTCCAGCCTTGTAGGACCCTTCAGTCAGAACTTCAGCCTTTTTGTTATTCCTCTGGCACCATTCAGTCAGAACTTCAGCCTTTTTGTCATTCCTGCCATGGGCAGAGCAGAACCTCCTCATTAGGCACAAGCTGACTCCTCTGGAGAATTAGAGAAGTACCAAACAGATCTTCTCAGAAAGTGGAATTGCAAAAGGAGGTGCATTGACACCCCCCCACACACACACATGCAAAAAATCTCTTGCCTCTTAAAATAATTTTGGATGACAGAGAGAGTTCTCTATAGTCTCTCTCCAGAAGATGTTAATTTCTGAGAAATGCTTGGTTTGATGTGCCATAGAGGATCTCGGGGCACCAATCTACATTCCTAGAATGAAGAAATTTTATTTCAGGCTTTCTAGACTGTACCTTCTTCCTCCTGAGTGGTACCTCTGGCTTGCCATCTAATAGACTTTGTCACCATGAGAACATGGCAGGAACCTCAGGCAATTCCCAGAAAACCTGACAAGGTCCATCATTCTCTTAAGGATAGGTGATATTTGAGCAAGAGCCATCTGATGGACTCCATCATTGTAACAGCCTCCAAGGGAGAGCTGTCAGAGGATGTAAATGTCCATCCTCCAAATAAGGAATATTTTGCAAATGGACATGATGGAGAAGTGTACCTGCAACTTGGGCATGCTTAAGGGCATTCATTTGCATTACCTAGTGGTCTGAGAAAGGTGGCCACTCTTGAGTCAAGGTCAAAACACATGGGACTACATTGCTGAATATTTTTGTATTCTTCATGAAACTCCTACACAGTGCAGCTGATAGAACAGCAAAAGTGTCAGCTGCTGGTATAACAGTGAGACGTCATGCTTGGCTCCACATTTGCAGATAACTTCAAAGTGCCCTTCTTCACCACCCCGTATGATAGATCATAATTATTTAGACCTAAGGTTAAAGGAAAACTGCACAAGAGTGGATTGGAGGGAAAGATGTTGTTTGCTCTGGGTGTATGATTTGAGACCCCTCAAAATTCCTTTGCCAGGGATCCAAATTCCTATGATCCAGAAATCTCAGCATTGATCCTTTGATTATTTTTCTGACAGGAGAGGTTGAGGCAGAGATAGCCCTTTTGATGGACACTGCCCTAGGGGCAGAAATGGTCCACAGAACCAGAGATTCAGAGGACTCTTCTCAGGCAAGCAACTTCAGTGGCTTTGAAGGATTGCCTAGCTGCTTTCCTCTGGAGGCAGTCAGTGGCTGTGTGTCTTTTTATTCAGCTGTATGAATGGCCAACACACAGGACAGCTGAGTGAGGAAAATCGTATCTAGAGGCTGTACAATACCCTTTTCTTACCCCTCAGTCCAACAGTCTCTGTTACTTCTAGATATCCTGCTCCATCAGTGCAGAACTTCAAGAAAAGAAATTGGTACTCTCTCACAGAAACAAGAGCCATCCAAGAGATCCCACCAGACTAGACAGGGTTCAGGGTATATTCATGATTCTTTTTGGTTCCAAAGGAAAACAAGGGTCTCAGACCAATCCTAGATCAGTTGCCTAAATCAGTATGTTAGGAAGATTTAGTTCAGTATGGTCATTCCCCAACAGATATTGTCCTACTTAAAGGCAAATGACTGGATGTGCTTAATAGACCTGCAAGTCACCTGTCTCCACATCATTGAGGTGTTTGACTTTGGCATGGAAAACATCATTATCAATTCAGAACCCTGTTCTTCGGTCTCCCCAGTGCCCCCTGGGTGTTCATCAAATGCATGGCAGTAGTTGCCCCATATCTCTGATCCAAATTTTCACATACCTAGACAATTGCTTCCTAGCCACTACATTGAAGGAATGCCTCATCATTGCCAGAGACTGCATGCTTCACTTTAGCTTTTTCTTAGTTATCCAAGTAAATCATACAAAGTCTGTGCTACAGCACACTAAGATTAGTAGGCTATCAAAGGAAGCATCAGTTGCATACTGATACTTCTTAGTAACAGACAACAAACTTTAAGAAAAGCACTTTCCTTTCTACTGGATCACTAAGTCGCCTCCTGTCTCCTGGGTTCTGAAGGTTCTCAGATTAAAGGCTTCTGCAGTACTCATGGTTTGGATATCAGGAGTGGTTCCCATTCACATGATGTAAGTTTGCAGGCATTATATATATTGCTGGCTGGACTCTCTGACACACTCCATGGGGAGACACTTTAGCCTTGACCACAACAGTTACCATCGAAGCCTCCCCCATCTCAGAGAGGAAGCATCCATGGCAACAGTTACTAGGGATACCTCCTCTCTGGGTGGGTGGGGGGGTTATGAGGGAAGAATAGTACAAGGATCCTGGACAAATCTGGAGGCAGTCTTCATATCACCATCCTGGAGATGAAAGCAGTTCTAGTGTTGCAGGTTCTTTAGGACCTCGTCCTCCAGGTGTGATTTCCATACAGTCGGACAACATGATGGTTTTATGGTACATCTGTAAGCAAGGAGAACCAAATATTTCCCCTTTTTGCACAGAGGCTATGAGAGGATGGCACTGGATGATTGCTTCATGCCATTTTCTGATACCAGCACACATCATGGAGAAAGCCATCTGTGTAGCGAACAGGCTTAGCAGGTTTATCCTAATGCCTTACAAGTGGTCTCTTAATCCTACAGTAGTAAAGTCTATCGTCAGCTGATGGGGCAGCCCTCTTGCAATTTCTTTGCATTTCCATCCAACATGAAATGCAGCAGCTACTTCGCTTTAATCCCTCCACATGGGTAGTTACAGAGGCATGCTATAGTCTGTCAGTGGCCTCCTGGGCTCCTTCACATTTTCCTCCACCTCCCCTGATAAACATATTTTTACAGAAAGCCTCCATGTGCAAAGGAACAGTAATCTTCATTGCCTGGTTCTGGCACAGGCAAACCTGATTCCTGCAGGTCTCACTTATTACAGCAGCCATGGCTTCTGGATCCACAACCAGATCTGTTATTCCATCCTCCCAGCAAGCCTCACCTGGGCATTCATTCCCTCTAACTGCTTCTTTTCTCCAGTTCCAATAATGGCCAAGTATTCTACCCTATTATGCAGTGTGTTTTGAACATTATCAGCCTCTCAGAAAGAATCCACACACAAAATTACAAGAGCAAGTGGAAGCACGTTTTCTTATGGGCTTCAAGTCAAGTGCTAGACCTCTTTTCTGTTTGAGTTCTGCCTGTTTTGCATTTATTATCTTTGTTTGATACTCTGTCTAGTTATTCTGCTGTTTTTGACAGTCTTGTCCATTTCTCACATTGCCTTCCTCTTCACTTGCAGCTCTCAGATTGTGCAAAACCTTTTTGAAAGTTACTTTTCTCTTGCTTCCCACTGTTAAAGATTTGCTACCATCTTGGAACCTCAATTTTGTGACTGAAACATCACCACAACCCCCTTTGAGCTAGTATCATCTGCAGACCTACAATATCTTTCATGAAAACCCAGCTATCTCTTCAGCAAGATAGATTTCAGAGTTGCAAGTTCTTTCTTCCAACCCTACTTATCTGGTGTTCCACAAAGATAAAGTTTCATGAAGAACTAACACCCTCTTTCATTCCAAAAGTGACCCCTGAGAGTATAACCTTAACCAATCCATTCATCTTCCAGTGTTCTTTCCAAACCTTACTAACAAAGGAGAATATCCTCTGCATGAACTACATATCCACCTACAGCTGACCCTTGTACCTGTAAGAAAACATTTCCATTTGTTTTGGCTTTTGTTCCTTCCAGACCAGGCTGAAAAGGCTTTAAAATAACCATGTCCAGATGGCTTTCTGACTGCATTTCCTTTCCATGTTCTACTAGAAACAGGTCCTTTCCCTCCAAACTCAAGGCTTATTTCACTAGGTCTGTTTAAGCTTCTATGGCATTCTTCAAGAACTCCTCGATGAGTGAAATTTGCACAGCAACTTGATCTACATTGCTTACCTTTGCCAAATATTACAAGTTGGGTATGATTTCTACATCTAGCACCTCCTTTGGAGCTATCGTCTTGTGATTATTCCAGCTGGGAGATGTAGTCATGTGGGATTCTGCTCTAAAAGTCAAATTAGATGGACAGACTGAAATAGGATATGGAAGTTATGTGCTTGCCATAAAGATGGATCCTATTCATCCTTAGTCTGTCCAATTCAACACAAAAGCTCAACACCACCAAATTGTCATACCCATTTGGTGGGATCTGGTAGACCATTTTGAAGCCCTTCCATCCAGCCATCCCAAATGAGTCACTCACTCTGCTTGTTCTTGAAGTTCTCACTGGGTGTGCAGCAAACTCAATTGGAGGGAGGAGTGAGACCTTGTGCATTATGGGAACTTGTTTGAAGGAGCTCAAGGCTTTGGAGTACTAGCAAAGTTGCCGGATTGGATCTATATAACGGCTCTGTTCCTACAAATCAAATTGGATAGACGAGGAATGAAAAGGATCCAGCTTTAGGGTAAGTACATAACTTCCATTTGCTTACTTCTACTGTTGGGGTGAGTACTTCACATATTTACATTTTTTCAGCTCTTGTAGTGTGACCTCTAGTGTTTCCCAGAATTGGGGCATTGTATGTCTCACAAAGCTGCTCATTTGGTTTGATCTGTTGTGCTCCCCAAAGTTCCTTATTAACTGTTGCTGTTTAGCATGTACATTTTGTCATTAAGGATCATCAATAGACATATAGGCTGAGTTTTTCATTTGTAAACTCATAATTAGGTTAATTTATTTTTGAGTGTGGAACAGTAGAGATGGTGTTTTTGTTTAACGCCTGTCTTGTGTCAAGGGGCACATATTGGGCAACTTGTAGGAAATTAAGTTGGGCAGACAGAATTATTAATTACATTTACTGATACAGTAAGAGTTGATTATCCGAAACATCATTTATCCAATCCAGGCTTCCAAAGTAGGAAAATCATAAAGTCTGAATATGTAAACAGTATACATATTCACTTGAGCATGTTTTTGAGCTTGTAGCCAGCTCATGTGTGAAAATTATTCTTTATTGTCTACTGGAATCACTGAATGATTGAAAAGCTTATTCTTGCGTGCCGAAAAAAAACAAGATTTTAGACGTTTTTTATCCAGTTCAGTTATATGTTTGATTATCTGAACAGTTTGATTATCTGAACTACCCTAGGTCCCAGTTAGTTTGGGTAATCAACTTTCTACTGTACTGGGGCAATGTGCCTGTTTGTTTGTGTTTGCGTGTACATATATATATATGCATGTGAGGGAGGGTGTTAGAAACACTATAATATCCTCCTGTTTAAATGCTTGTGTTTGTGGAGGGCAATGTATTTCTATAAGGTGTAAAACCTCATTATTATCCTGGATAAGGAATGAATCATGAAGTCATAAATGGTACCTGTGGTCACTGCTTATCACCACCTTTTGAACAATAATAGTTATAAAGATTTAATGTCATGTGTAGAATGTTATTCATTGTGAACACTTCTGCTTGAATCATCCTTATTGGCCTTAAACCACAATTTTAGTGAATTTGTTTCTTACTTCCTTCTCTGTCAGTCCACTGACTTTAACCAGGATGGCCCTGGCAACACTTTCCAATCACCTTTTCTGACTAGAATGTAGTACAATAACTATTATATTCTGTTTCTGTAGGCTGACCAGTCAGCTCTCAACTGTCCAGATTTTTGACTCATAGTTTTGGTCTGTTCCTCGAAAAATTTGTGGTTTTCTGGATTTTTGTGCCAAATCAGTGAGAACTGAATTCACTAAATAATGACAGGCACTTAAGTTCCACACTTCACTTCCTTCAGAAAATGCATGCTAACAGAACACCTATTCTAGCAACTTTCTAAGTTTGAGAGAGCAGTATTTAAAATTTGTCGCTGTTTTGGGGGCTTTGTCCCCCCATTAACTTTGGCTTTGTCCAGATCTTTTGTGCTAAAAGGTTGAGAGTTATGGGTGACTCCTTGGTAGTCCAGACTGGTTCCTGAACCTGGGACTCTGGTAGAGGAGATGGTTGTATTTCCTGAGCACTATTTTGATAGTGTTGAGAAAATCCTTGTTCTCTTTTTACCAACCCTCTGGAATGCAGTACATCATATTGCATAACAGTCTTACATGACATTCTGCTGCCCTCATTTAAACACTCAAATTTTAACCTGCTTCATGATGTTGATGAATAAAGCTCTGACTTAAGATCAAGATTTCTGGAGCTTGATTAGTGAGTCCCAACATCTGTTGGAACTAGCAGAGGTGAGAAATGGAATGATGGAGGATGGACTTTCTTGCCTTTCTGGAGGGAGGAGTTAGAACAATGTGTGGGCAAGGCAATTTGCAGTCTGGGCTCTGATGAAGAATCGAACCAAGAAACAGGAGAGGATGAGTTTGTCTCTGTGTCAGTTAAGAGCAGTCCCACCTATAGTCCTAGGCCAGGTCCATTCCCTAGTACGTATGCCTCATAACAAAATCAGCCTCCAAGAATGCCCACATGCAAATGGGCAGGGCTACATACCGAATAAGTTAACTGCTGTGAGCAACAGTGTCAGTTCTCCAGGCTTCACTCTGTGTCTTCATGCCAATGGGGTGCTGCAACCCATATCTTACGGCAGGGTATAAAAATGCCTAGACATCTAATGTGTCCACAAAGATTGAATGGAAGCTAATTCCACCTAATACGCGGCTTCTCAGTGCTTCTGTGGATCACTAGTGATATCTGCATTGCTTACTGTACTTATTTCCTTGTTTCACTTGAAAGAAAGTTACTGTTAGTCGTTTTTGCATTTAGTTACTTGTAACACATTGCACTCAAGTTACCTGGCACTTGCTCACTAAAGCAATTATATAAGTCAGCACTAAAAATTAAAAGCACTACACCCTCACTCCCCACTGGCCCTTGTTTTCAATTATTAAGGAATTCCCAATATTATTCTAGCATGTCCAAAGGTCAGTTGTCAATCTCCTCTCCAGTCCAGCTGGTGAATCTGGGAATCTTGAGGCAATGTTATAACTGCCTCATGTACACAGACAACCCTCTCCTCCTCCCACATAACACAAATACTTGCGAGAGATGCAGCTATTTAGCCAAACTGGAGGCTGAGCTCTCTCAACTCAGGACTGGCAAGACCAGACAGGAGGAGAAGGCAACTACACACACCACAAAACCAGCCTCACATAATGCTACCACACCACTGAATCAAACACATAAACACACAAAGACATACTCGGAGGCTCTGAGTAAAAATTTACCTAAACAGCAGAGGCCTCCAAAGTAGACACAAAAACAACTGCTAGCTCAAGACACCCCACAAGCAACACATAAACCACAAAAGCAGTGTGCAAAGCAGTCACAGCCCTTAAGGCCAAATACAACACCAAACATACTTGTCATAGGTGACTCCATAGTCAGACACACTGACGTCCCACTCACCAGGCTGAACAAGGAGAGGGTCACAGTAAGCTGCCTATCGGGCGCTAGAATCCGCCACATAACACAAGCACTCGGGTCACTCCATGGCAAGTACAAATATGACACAGTCATTGTCCATGCTGGTGTGAACGACCTGAGACGCACCTCCCTGGACTACATGAAAAGAGACATAGAGGAGCTCTCTGATTATGTAGCCCAGGCAGGTATGACCCTGACCCTGAGCAGTATCCTTCCTTCACCAAGAATGATGCCACAATATAGAGACAAGATGATCAACTTTAACAATTGGCTTAATGTCTGGTGTCATTCAAAGGGGATCCAGTGTCTGTCTGCCTGGGATGACATGCTTGACAAGCCACACTGCTTCGCAAGGGCGGCTTGCACCTGTCACCCTGGGATTCGGATATTGGCTAAGGCTCTTGCCACCCCATAGTGCCTTTTTAGGCAAGGCTCAAATTCTAAACCTACCACCCTAGAAAATAAAAATGGGAAGAAACTGAGGGTAATGCTGCTCAATGCCAGAAGTCTAAATCTCAAAATGCACGCACTCAAGGCCCTTCTCAGTATGGAGAACATCGATGTCTGTGCTGTAAATGAAACCTGGTTCAAGGCTCCTGAGAGCACCCTGGCACTATTAGGTTTTACCTCATATCATGCGTTCCGGCCCCAAAACCCGGACCACACCACAAAAGGGAGGGTGTATCCATATTCATAAAGGATACCCACACCTCCAGGTTGGTGGCAATGCACGAAGCTTCGGAAACCATCCAGGTGCAACTAACCATAGGCAAAACTGCTCTACAAATTGTAGCATGCTACAGGCCACCCTCTCAAACTCAGGAACCCCACACAGCCTTCCTGAAGACACTGGAGGGTATAAATGTATCTCCAAACACCATCATATTGGGTGACTTCAACTTCCGAATATAGACTGGGAACATTACTCAAGCCCTAACTTTCTAGCGAACGGTTCCTGGAGTTCATAAATTCAAATGCCATGGAACAGCTAGTCACTGTTCCCACGAGAGGAGAAAATATACTAGATCTCATTATCACAAACATGGGGACAAAATGCTCCACACCAGAAGTATATCCCTCATTGGTGAGATCTGATCATAAACTAATCTCACTGGAAATCCACATCCGCCCCCACCCCAAACAAAAAGACCACAGTGAAGAACTTCTCTAAAGCAAACTTCACACTACTCAAGACTGGTGTGGTATCCTTCAAGGCCCCTGAGCCAGTGGAAACCACAACCCAAGCTGCGGAAGCCCTTACAAATGCCTTCTATGAACACCTCCAGGACTGCATGGATCAGGCAATCCCAAATAAAACCAAGACTCTTTCCACAAAGGGCAAACGTCCAGTCTGGTGGACCCCAACCATTAACAAACTTTACAATAAGAGGAGAAAGCTATTACATGATAGAACAAAATCCATAAAAGGGAAGTCACCCCTGATCATTATTAGTAAAAAAATACGAGCACTCATAAAATCAACTAAGGCCAATTTTGAGAGAAGAGGACAACCATAAGGCCTTTTTCAGCTATGTTAGGAACCTGGGTGGAAACTCCCAGATATGCTCAGAATTAGTCCAAAATGATACAAAAATCACTGAACCCACAGACATTGCCAACATACTGGCAGACAGGTTCAGTGCAAACTTCACCCCTCTCCCCTAAAGGAGAGATAACTATCCCAGCAGTGTAGCCTCCCAGACATCTCAAATGCGCAGGTGAAAGCTGCTCTCTCTAAAGCTAAAAACACAGCATCAATGGGACTGGATGGTGTCCCCGGCTGTGTGCTACATGAGCTAAATGAGGAATTAAACCTGCACATAAGGCAGCTGTTTAATCTCAGCCTTACCACAGGATACATGCCCAAGGAGTGGCGTGGCAACTGTGGTCCCACTCCACAAAGGCGGTGCCTCACGGACCCTGGTAATTACCCCCATAAGCTTAACAAGTCTAGTCTGCAAAGCTATGGAGAGGATCATAATGTAGCTCATAAACAAAGATATAGGGGACTTGCAGACATTGGACCAGACCCAGTTTGGCTTCGTCATGGGAAGATCATGCCTTTTGAACTTGGTCGACTTCTTGAAACAGTCACCAAGGCCATTGATGAGGAAAGGCAGTCCATACAGCCTACCTTGACCTTGCAAAGGCTTTCGACACAATACCCCACTCGGGTATTGTAGAAAAACTTACCAGCTTAAATGTAAACCCATATGTCACAAGATGGGTTGCAAACTGGCTTAAGGACAGAACCCACAGGGTTAGAGTTGCTGGCGCTATGTCAGACTCCAAGCCGGTAACAAGTGGTGTCCCACAGGGCTCGGTCCTTGGCCCCTATTGTTCGGCATCTACTTCTCAGAAGTACAGGCCAACATGGGAAGACTTTGGCTGACAAAGTTTGCAGGCGACTGCAAACTGGGCCATAGTGGAAAGTGCATCGGACACGGATATCCTTCAGAAGGGACTCACGGAAACAGATAGCTGGTGCCAGAGCCATGGCCTGAAGTTAAACGCCAAAAATGTATAGTCATACCCTTCGGGAAAAACAAGGTAACCCCAAGCTACCATATAGGTGGCAATCCACTAAGCACAGAAGAGGTTATCAGGGACCTGGGGACCCAGGTTGACAGTGGCCTTTCTTTTGACACTCACGTTGCTAAAGTGGTTAGAAAGACCTTCTACATTGCCCACCTGATCATGAAGGGATTCACATCCAGATCTAGTGAGGTCATTGTTCCCCTGTACTCTTCACTTATCAGACCAATGATCGAGTACAATGCCCCATTCAGGATGTATCTCACTCGACATCTGCAGCAATTGGAGAGACCCCAAAAGTTCCTCACCAAAAGGATAAAGGGACTCCAAAATCTGTCATATGCTGCCAGATTGAAGAAACTCCAGCTCTATTCAGTCGCATACCGTCTGCTCAGAGGTGACATGTGCCTGACATACAAGGCCATGTCCAACCCGGAATTAATGGACATGCTCCACCTCAAAAAATCCAAATCCACCAAAACCACTAGAGCAAGTGACTTAAACCTTAGCACTGATATAAATAGGATGTGCTGGAGGGATAGATTTATCACTCAGAGACTCCCTATGCTGTGGAATAAAATCCCGGTCCATGTGAGGCAGAGCACCTCGCTGGCTCTGTTCAAGAGAAATCTTGACCTGTGGATGGGAGATCGTAGGTTTACGCCGGGAATCATCTCTGTGTCACTGCTGGACAGAGGCACAACAAACTAATGGGCACAGTATTTTTTCATATAAGGGGTGGCGTAAGCCACAAAAATTTGGGCTAGGCTTATAAATGCCTTAGGGCAGATAGCCTAGTATAAACCTATGAACCTATTAAAGGGTGAAGCTGTGTTGCCGCAACATATATCCTGAGCAACAGCATAACCCACAAGGAAAAAATGCAAATTTTGATAGTAATTTTTATACAAGACTTTATCTCTGTATTGTAATATTATCCATTTTAATATTAAGATACTGTTCATTGGATTATTTTTCTTTGCAAAATGCTTTAGATTTTCAGACTATCATTTTGATAAATACAACTGTAAATATGTAAATCTGGATAGGTGGTAGAGTTGTGATGAATATAGTTCAGTCTTTAGAACGGAGTATATCCAGTAGAGTGATGGCACAAACTTTTTTGTTTTTTGGACCGGTCCCATTAATCATTTGTATTGCTGTAGCTCAGAAAGACTATAATGACAGTTGTACCATTCTGTAAAAGACACTAACATCCCCAACAATGATATGCAGTACAGAAGGGTGGAAAACATAAGGCTATTATATAACCTAGAAGACACATTTGAATGAGTGAGAGCAAGAGTCATTTTCATATAAGTGTGAAGTCATGTCGTTGAGGTATGAGAGCCAAAGGAAAGATTACAGGATTGTAGAAAGGAAGACTGTAAAGTAGGAAAGCAGTCTTAGGGCAATTTTGTTGTGTAATGTAATTCCGCGGTGGTGCAGCGGTAGCGTTGTTGCCTCACAGCAAGAGGTTCTCCTGTTCGATTCTCAGGTAGTGTGCAGGGAGTGCCTTCTGTGTGGAGTCTGCATGTCCTCCCCGAGGGTCGAGTGGCATTCCGTAAGACATGCATGAATGGGCGTGCCTTCATTGAAGGTTGGGCGTCGAGCTGGCAACTCGGCACCATGAAACTCTACTGCCAATCATTAGCGGACCGGAGTTCCACTGTGGCGACCCCTAACCGGGAAAAGCTGAAAGACAACAACAAAAATGTAAGTATAAATGTAAGTTTGCGTCACTTAAACTTTACAGTGAGGGAGATGCAGTAGGAAGTTTATGGGGAGAGGCACTGACGTTGGTTAGATAGGCTGACACTGCTGTCTGTAAAAGGAGCACTCAGATGATGTATCTCTGCATTGTAATGCTACACAGAAGGCTGATTATTATTATTATTTTGTTGCACAAGGGTAAAGCTTGTATCTCTCTGATGTTCTTTGATCTTAAGCTGTCTGACTTTGGGTCACACCACCATGAAAGGGAAAGCACTTTCAGTGGTTCAACAGTACACTTTGTTGAATGTTGCTCTTGGGTAGTGGTATTGTGGTCTTTGTCAAAAGCATACGTGAAGTGATAATACCACTGTGCAGGTCAGTGGCAACATTTTAATTAGTATACTGTGTCCAGCTTTGAATACTCTTTATCGTATAGCATGCATTCAGGTGTAAGGATTTTAGAAGAGGTAAGCAAAAGGTGGTACAAGGTCTGTACATAAAATCACGTGAAGTTAGGGAGAACTGTTTATTCAAAAGGACAGAAACTAGGGAATACGATTATGTTTATAAACTTAAATTTGTCAAACTGCATCAGCATAGTAAAGAACGGTAATGTAGTTTTAGAAAATTAGTTTTTAGAGAGAGTGTGTGTGTGTGTGTGTGTGTGTGTGTGTGTGTGTGTGTGTGTGTGTGTGTGTGTGTGTGTGTGTGTGTGTGTGTGTGTGAGGGTGGCTAACACAAAACTGATGTTGTGTCAAAGGGTTAACAAGATGAGAAACTTCTGAATGGAAACGATGTGGATGGATAGAGCAGACTCCCCACAAAAGCCATTTTGGAAAATATAATGGGACAGTTAATGGGTGTTTGAAAATCACACACACAGAATCCTGACAGTAAGAAAGAACAGGCTGGACTGCTTTGTTGAAGTAGTTGTCTGAATCTGCTTGCATCTTCAGCATTTGGTGATTAAGAATGTACTTGTAGCTGTTTTGAGGAAGGGGTAAATTAGGGCATCCAGCAATACAGTCACTACAATGTTTTCTTACCATAGTCACAGAAACAGCAAACCAAGGATGATGATGACTTTCAGTCAACCAGGTCTTGGATACTTCCAGCACTGCAGGCTCTTTTTGTTTGTTTTGAAGTGTTTTGTGGCCTGTTCTTTACTTGTAAGTAATGGGTATAAAGCCCTTAGTTATTTGACTGAAAATACCCTGATTATATATTGGAGGATGTTTGGGAATGGACTGCTCATGATGGAGAGGTGTTTAAGTTAAAAGGAAATCAAGCGACCAGCATGCCATGTACAAGGATAACACTGAGTAGAGGGTTAATTTGATTTTCAGGAATAGAGGGAAATGAAGTTATTAATGAGTATTTGGATGATTTTCCCCTTTTATGCTCATACATAAAAATACTCATCTCCTTTATAAAATGTTTGATGGTTTTGCTTTCCATAGAGAAAATGTTGTTCCTTGTGTGTCTTTTTAAGGACACTTTCACTTTTTTGCTTATGTAGTGCAGAATAAGAATAATTAAAATAAATATCTGTCAAAAATATGCATGATCCTTGTATGTACTTGTATGAATGAGTGGCGCTCAGATTAAACTTCTTGCCCTTTTCCCACAGATATTTAATTTTGTTTCCTTACAATCACTCTACACTCCTTGTATAGTTTTTTTATTGCTTTCCCCCTTTTGACCTTATGTCAATCTGTCTGACATGTTTATTAAATACCAACTTTAGGCACCACTGATAAAATCTGATAGCCCTCTACCATTGCTAGTTTTGAGGGTCAGTCACTGGTAGACCTCCTCCTGTGTCTGTAGTTAAGAATTTCCATTGATTTGACATAGTTTTGCAGCAGTTTGATTCATACTGTGTTGATTACTATACACAAGTATACCAACTGTGTCATCCCCTGTATAACTATAATTTCACATTTCTGTTGTCATGTTCCTTAAACTTTGTATCATGCCATTTCCTGTCCACTACTCCTCCCTCCCTCTCTCTCTTCCCCTCCCTAGCCAGGCATTCTTTATTTAATACAGTTTATTATTTATTTATTGTTCGTGTTAAGTAACAAGGAATATCCAGCCGGGTATAACCCATTTTCAGTGGAGGCTGAGTGAAAAGCAGCACATTCCAGCATAAATTATCTTTAGTAAAAAGTTTCAGAAAATAAATGAAGCAGAGGAAAAACATGCAGACATGTTACAGATGTGTTTACATTTCATAAAAATGGGGCAATGCAGTTGTGACGTATTTAAAATAATTTTTTATAGCAGTTGCAAAGCTCTGGTAGTTGGATTAATTTCTGAGGGATTGTATTTTGCCTAAGAGATGTGTTGTGCTATATCCTTAAATATTGTAATGTGAGCATACCTCTCAACTGTACAGATTTTCGCAGAACGTCCAGATTTTTGCCTCATATTTTTGGTCCATTTTTCATAAAATCTTGGTTTTCTCGCAAATTAGTGGCAAATCATTAAAGATTGAAGTTAGAGAATAATGACAGACATTTGAGTTTCAGACTTCGTATCCTTCAGAAAATTCATGCTAATGTAAAACTTGTTATTCTATCAACCTTCTAAGTTTGTAAAAGCAATATTTAAAAATTGTCCCTACTTTTGGGCCTTTGTCCCACTTTTATTTATGGCTTCTTGCTCTAAGATGTTGAGAGGTATGAATGTGAGTGCTTTTTCTGTGATGGATAGGCATTATAAGACTAGTTCATGCTTTATGCTCATTGCTTGCCAGGATAGGCTGTGGGTCCCCTGTGTTCCTAAACTGAATAAATTGGAAGCTGAAAATTGATGGATAGATGATTACTTTGAGTGTATAAACTATACTGTCTCACAGGTTTCAGCTCAAGAAGTAAGGAAACTAAATGATATAGAAGGGATGAAAGTGGGCAAGCAAAAAAGGCAACTAAATCCAAAGTAGTATATGATTGTTTTGCTAGCACATAGTGTGATAATTTTACAGTGCATGTTTATCTGTAATTACATTTTAGGACATATATACTATCTACTGTTGGACAGATTTTTAGGAAGGGTAGGTCAGATGGAGCTGCTGCTGGTGGCGCCAACAGCAAAATTTGTATTCTTTTTTTAATTTTATTGTAATTCTAAACTTGATTTTTAGCAATTTCTTTCACTCTGGAGGACATTCTTGAGAGTGCAGTGTGAGTCTTGCCCTGTATTCATGCTAATGTAACCAAGTTACACAAATTATATCTGTGCATTTTTTTTTTTTTTTTGCATTGTAAAGGTACCGCAGCAATATATGCACTTCTGTGTATGAGACAGTGTTTGAAAATGCAGTCACCAGCAGAATCAGCAACAATAAGCAGAAAACATTATTGTGTGTAGCAGAGAATAATGCACTCTCCTTAAGGTTTTTCTTTCTTTGGGTATACAGGATTTCACAAGTCCGCTTTGTACTGCTTACTGTATTTGCGTAGTAAGAAGATTCTAATTTCCCTTAGATGCTTGTAGTTTTGTTACTGTTGTTGTCTGTTATATTAACTGCCAAGTGCAGTTGTTCAGTGCTTTGCTGTGAGATGTTAACTTTCTGTTTTTCATTACTATGTGCTAGCAAAACAAACATATTCTACTTTGGATTCAGTTGCCTTTTTTGTACATTGACAAATTAAAATGGTGTACTTCTCAGCTCCCAGTGGGCAGTGCCAAGCTTGATATCATGAGTCCTGATACCTCAAAAATTGAACTGCAATTGTACCTCTTAACTGTCCAGGTTTTTGCAGAATTTCCAGATTCTTGCCTCATATTTTGGTCCATTCCTCATAAAATTTGTGTTTTTTTTATTTATTTATTTTTTTTTAATTTTTCTGGCAAATCAGTGAGGATGGACTGAATTCACTAAATAATGGCAGGCATTTGAGTTTCAGATTTCATATCCTTTAGAAAATGCATGGTAAACAAGACCTTTTATTCTAGCAACTTTCTAAGTTCATAAGAACAATTTTTAAAATTTGTTCCAATTTTAGGGGCTTTGTCCAGATTTTTTGTGCCAAAAAGTTGAGAGCTACGACTGCAGTTCTGATACAAAAGTGAATTCCAAACCTTGCTTTTAAAAAAATGTAAGCAATTTTCTGCTGCATCTTTTAAAATTATGGGGACTGTGCCTCACACACCCTTACTACTGGTATAGGCATGCTAACTCCTAGATGTCTGTACCTCAGAGTAGAGCAAAATAACACTGGCAAAATTGTTGAGCACTGGACCCAGTGTAAGTGCTGATCTAGAATTGCAGTGATATGCTTATTTGAGCAGACAGAGCTTAGTTTTGTTTGGTAACCATCTGTTTTTTTTTGCCCTTGTAAATGTGCTCACACCAGCTTTACTTTATTTAGATAAATAGGTATATAGTTAAATAAGTAGATAGATATTTTACCATTGATTCCATTTGTAAGGGAAGCTGGTGTCCCCTTGACTCCACCCTTTTACGTAACGTGTTTTAAAAATGGAAAATGGGAGTTACGGGGGGGGGGGGTATCAGTTCTTCCCGTACAAGCATAATTAACAAAAAGCATAACAGCTGTGACCTTCTGATAGATACAGTTGCATTTTTATTGCATGAAAATCACTCCCCCAATTGCTTGTACCTCTAAAGTGCTGCAGCACCTGTCAAACTGCTTTACTGCTATACTATTCTCACAGTTTCCGAGAATAACAAGGGTCCATTGTTCTACAGTATTGCCCTGTGATCCTTGCAACAGTGAAAATATAGATATGAAGAGGAGGAATATTTACTAATTACAAAACTGCTATATCTCATGTAATGTTACTCTGCACCTTTCACACTGATATAGTAGTATGTAGTTCGACAGCTGCTTTGTCATTTGATATGTCCTAGTGATTGGCTGAGCTTATCTAAGTTATGGTGGTCCACGAGTTTGCCTAATGCAGTTACTGTTGGATTGGCAAGGGGCAACTCTACTTCTTTTTCTGTAGTATGTGCCTATGGCCTAGACCATGGCTTAAAGGTCTCTTGGCCAGAAAACTCACGTTGTTAGGAAATGGTTAGAGTACTAAGTATAAGATGTCAGTGACAGTAGTGTTTAAACTACAGTGCTTAGTGAATATTTAGCTGAAGCTTCAAGTATCTTTCTGCCACCTGAACATCATATCAATTAACATAAACCCTTAAATAACAGACTGCTTTGTACAAAGACACATTGTACTGAAAAAGGCAAAGTTGTTTTGTGGGTTTACCAATACTATTAAGGACAGGCAATCTAGTAGTCTGCTTAGGATATCATAATGTTTTCCACTGGAGCTGGGTACCTCGTTTGCATGGCACATTTTTAGTGATTTGTGATTCACAGAAATACAGTTCCGTATGTAGTTGTCTAGTATTGGTTAAAATTTGTGCCATCACTGGTGCAGGTGAAACCTGTGTTGCTGTAAAGGTGAAGATGTCGGCATTTATTTTTGTTGTCTTGTTTAAACCTTAAAGCTTGTGTACATACTGTTTGCTTACAAAATGCTCTGCTTGGGGTGAGAAGCAGAGTTTAGAGGATACACCTCTGGGCACCAAACCGTCTTTCATTAGTTATGCGGCTGGGACCTGTATTTTTTGATCCTCCAAATGTCCTGCCAGATCTCTCTGTTGCTTTAAATGAAATAGCCCATTCATTCTTTCAGGGATGAAATCAAGGCTTCCCAGGTCTAGGCAAGAGCCCTGTGTTCCAGTCATTCTTGCCCAGGGTACATAATTATACCATTTGTTTCTCCCTGTAGCAAGAGCTATATAGTGGGGAGGAGGCTAGCTTTCAAGTACACTGGACTGGTCTACTCTTTTCCTTCCTGTGATGTCTCTCTTGAGCCCCACACAGTGCTGCCTGTTGCAGGAAGAGTGACGCCACATGCTGACTTCCCAGCATGTTGCCTGCTGCAGGAAGAGTGCCTCCATGTGCTGACTTCCCCAAGCAGTGCACTTGTATTTGCACAGAAGTGGCACATACTCAACATCTCCATGCTTTCTGGGTATAACACCCACCGATTTAGGTGTCATCCAAGTGACAAGGCTGAACCACTTCCCTTCACCTAGAAGGGCTGCCCCAGCAGCAGCCGCTCATTTCCATCCTCCCCACCATGATTCTTCAAGTGCTTGACCTCTTGCTGAACTCAGGTCATAAGTCAGGGCTTCATTCTTCTATGAAACAGAGCCAGGGTATGTTATTGGAGCCTTTTTTATTCACTGTAAACTTGGGAGATGAAAAACTGTGACCACAAGAACAAGAGTCTACAGATACACGGAAAATATGCAGACTCCACAGACAGTCTTTCACCCTGGACCATAGAGCTGTGAAGTAAACCTTTAACCACCTTGTGTCAACATGCCTTTCATTGATGAATTGGCAGCCAGTGAGCTTGATATGCAGTTCTCACATTTTGGCTTTACCTTCTTCTGTAGTAAGTAGCTTATATCACATAAATGAAAAATACTGAAAGCACTACGGACTCGTGCATATAACTATAAAGGTATTTCATGTTGTTCACTAAGATACAAAATATTTGCTCTAATTAGCAATTCACTACTTTCACACTTTCCAGTTAGTACTGAGGCCCACTAGCAAATAAAGCTAATATTGAAACAAATGGTTTATAAAATATGTTGCTATGTAACTTTTTTCTTGCAACTTAATTTTTATTCTCTTTCAGTCTATTTTAGGTGCTGAGGGCCTTTCTCTGGCATTTCGCCATATTGTCAGCTCTCTTCTGGGGTACTGTTCATATAACACCTGTGAGGACCTGCTTCATGAAGTCATTATCTGCATTGGATATTTCACTGTAAACCACTCAGATAATCAGGTAAGCTGTAGTTAAAAAGAAGATTTTCCTGGAACAAAGAGTGATTGGGGAAATTGGATTTCCAAGCTGAAGTGGCAGTGTATGGTGTACTGTCACAACTTTTTACCATTACTCATTTCCTATGTGGGGCACCATATCTTTATCTAGTAGTCTGTGATACAGCAATGTGTAACAGATAGCAGAAGGCATCTGGCTTTCCATTTGGGTGCATTCATTCACTAATGATTACTGTTCATAAGCAGATTTTGGAAAAGGCCAGTTGGACTTCAGTATTGATATTTCTGTACATTTAGATGGTGATATATCCATGCTGTTTACCCAAAAAGCATTGGGCTGATGTGCGGAGGTTACCTTATTAAATTGCATATTGCATCACCTTTTCCCTAGCCGCCTCCTCCTTGCATAGGATCCATTCCCATTCCACCAGCTATTGATGCAAGTATGACTAGATAAAATACAAAATGTGATTAACCTAGATCTCCTTATTCTCCTTCATTGTATATGTTCCCCATAAGGCCTACTAGTATTCTGCTTGGCACCTCAGCAATCTGTTATAAATGAAACTCAAGTATGTCTTAGAGATGCTCTTCGTGTTTTACTGTTGCAGTCATTACATTTGGGTTATCTGCTTGCAGAAGCCCTCATTCGGCCTCATTAACAAAGTCTTTGGTCCTACTTTAGTTGCTGTCTCTTCTTCCGTGACATCAGGTTGTCAGGGGTATAAAACATGCAGCCAATGTCATTACATCAGTCTTTCTTGCCGTGCGGTGCCCGAAGCAAAAGCAGTTCGCAAGTGTCGGTCGGCCGACTCCTGAGATTTTCAAGCTCAAATTTCAGATCCGAAGTCTTCATTAAAAGCTAAGTTCCCCGTTGGGGAAACTTTTTTCTTGCTCCAGACCGATGTCAGAAAAAGTTAATTGTATTTCTTGTGGGAAGCAAATACCTCATAAGGATTTTCATTCTTACTGCATTCCTTGCCTAGGCCCTGACCACGACGTTGCTAGTTGTCGGTTTTGTGCTAGATTTAACCAACGCACTATTAAGCGTCAGTACGATTTTGCATTTCATTACTTTGGCAGAAGATTTAATTATATAATGCCGTCGGAATAGCCGACTACCGGAGTTTACAAAAAACGCAAGGAAAAAGAGAAGGATAGGCATCCGAGGTTTAAAACCGATGAGGCTTCTTCTAGGCCAGTCGCCGGTTCTCAGGCGCTTTTGCAGCCCCTGATGACCGCTACTTTAGAGCCGCAGGCTGATACCTACTCCCAGGCCTACAGAAACTCAAGGTATTGGACCTTCGGAAACCATTCCCTCAGATGGGTCCGGAGCTGCTGAGCAGGCATCTGCTTCTGAGGGCGTTTTCAGGCTTACACAATTATATGTTAAAACTTCTTCAGCTACAAAGGCAAAGACTAAAGCAGCTTTAAAGACAAAGAAACAAGTACAACAGTCCCATGGACAGGCCTCCATGCCTAAAAAACAGATGCTCAAAATGGCCGAAGACCTAATTACTTTGATCAGGGGTTCTCATCCCCCTCCTGACAAGAGGCCTAGGCAAGAGGTAGAATATAAATCCTCAGATCAGGTTTCCATTTCATCTGATTCCTCTTCTGATCAGGAATACTCTCTTCCTCCTTATGAGGATTCTGATGCTGAAGAATCTATCCCTTCAGCTTCTCCTCCTGAGGATTATTCTTTTGGGGAAACACTGCATACTATGAGGGAGCATTTCCACTGGGAGAGCTAAGATTATTCAGAATCTAAGAAAAGGCTCAAAGACTTTCTTTTACTGCCCCAGCACAGGCCCCTGGCTATTCCACCTGTGCTAGACATTGTAGATGATGTATTTTTACAGTCCAGTCTGACTCCAGACTCCTTACCTCCAGCTCCAGTTAAGCCAGACAGATACTACAGGGTCCCAGACGCCCACATATGTCTTTTTAAAAACCCTGCTGCTGACCCAGAAACTATCTCTCAGGGTCCCAAGGGGCTCAAGGCTTCCACTGCAAAAAACCCTACCCCCTCTGACAGAGATGCCAAGGTACTGGACAGATGGGGAAAAAAGATCTACACTTCTGCTACCTTGGCTATAAGGGCTTTAAATTGTCAGTTTCACATGCTTAAATATGAGCAATACATTATGTCACTGCTTAAACAGAAAATGTTGACAAATTCTGAATGTGCAGAAAATAAAGACATGCAGGATTTATTGCATGCAGCTGAACAAGTTGGAAAGCATACTTTACAATGTGGTTTTGATTCTTTGGAGGCCTCCTGCAGAGCCGCTGTTACGGGTTCTGTCATTAGGAGGCATGCTTGGTTAAAGGAACAGAATCTGCCTAATCATGTTAAAGCAAAATTATTAGATGCTTCATTACAGCATGATACATTGTTTGGTGTTAAAGCAGAAGAGGTGTTGAAGAAAATGGAGGACAAAGCCAAATCTATACAAACAGTCAAGGATTACTTACAGGTACAGCCTCCAAGATTTAGCAGACACTGGCCTGCAAAGAATTGGTCCTTTCCAGTGTCAGACAGGCCACAAAGAGGCAAATACAGATGCCGTAGAGGCAGATCCCAGCCCCAAGACTCATACAGGTCTAAACAGTGGGGGTGCTTCTACCTGCAAAAGCGGAGAAGACAAATCACAGCCATACAGAAAGCAGTCCCAATGACTTCCCCCTGCCAGCGCCAAGCACTTATCTTCTGGCAGCTCCTTTAGGGGGAAAACTAGCACTTTTTTCTCAAAACTGGCACCTAATCACTCAGGACAAATGGGTCTTGAACATAGTGTCACAAGGTTACAGGTTCCACTTTCACACCATGCCAAGGCAAAAGGTATGCCGGACCTGCCAAAAAAATCAATGGGCAGAGGCACAAAAATAAGTTTCATCCCTCATGGACATGAGGGCCATTCAGCAAGTACCACAACAAGAGCAGGGACAAGGATTTTACTCATAACTTTTCTTGGTGCCCAGAAAGGACAAACCATGTAGGCCAATACTGGACTTATCTATTCTAAACACACACCTGGATATTCCAACATTCAAAATGTTGACTCTGCAGCAGCTTCTGCCCATGCTGGGCAAGAAGGCTTGGCTTGTAACTTTAGACCTAAAAGAGGCATACCTGCATGTGCCAATCAGACAATCATGCAGAAGATACCTCAGATTCATAGCTGGCTCAATGCACTACCAATTCTCTGCACTGCCCTTTGGCTTATCTACTGCGCCCAGGGTCTTCACAAAATGTCGGGCACCAGTAATTGCTTTTTGCAGACAGAGGAATACAAATATATCTTTACTTGGATGACTGCCTTATTCAAGCAGAGAACAAGGACACACTACTACAGCATCTGGCGTTTGTAAAAAGATTGTTAACATGCCTAGGGTACACAGTAAACGAAAAGAAATCAAAACTTGTACCCACTCAAGAGATAATATTCCTGGGTGCAAGCTTAAATACAACTGCCCAGATGGCTTATCTCACGCCAGACAAACAAAGGCAACTGACTACTTATTTCAATAAGTTGGCAACAAACACTCAGGTAACTGCAAAAAAAATTCTGCAGGCTTTGGGCTTCATGGCATCCTGCATTCTGCTAATTCCATATGCAAGAACTGCATATGAGGAAACTACAATGGTATCTAAAAAGTGTCTGGACTCAACATTACCACAGCCTGGAAACAATAATTACACTCATTCCCTGCCTGCAACAGGAATTTCGATGGTGGGCAAAAGCCTGTCACCACAACACGGGACAGCCATTCACCTTACCCACAGCCAGGCAGACATTGACAACAGATGCATCAGATTATGCCTGGGGGGCCCACATGGCAGGAAGACGTATTCAGGGCTCATGGTTTGCAATCCAGATGTGTCTACATATTAACCAAAAAGAGATGCTAGCTGTTCAAAATGCCCTGACAGCCTTCAAGGACCTGCTTCATCCAGGACAACTACTGATAAGGACGGACAATACTACAGTCATGTGGTACATAAGCAGGGAGGAACACATTCGTACCCCCTTTGCAGACTAGCCATGACTTTGTGGGACACAGCATTGGCTTACCAGGTACATCTGCAAGCACAATTCCTGCCAGGAAGGATAAATACTCTGGCAGACGAACTAAGCAGAAACCTCATGGATCCCTACGAGTGGAAATTGGATCCACAAGTCTTCAGCATGATAACAAGGAAATGTGGATGCCCGGACATAGATCTATTTGCTTCCCCTCACAACTGCTAACTACAGAGATTCTGCACAAGGACTTATCACAAGCAAGCATGGAAAGTGGATGCTCTATTTTTCAGCTGGAAAATCCTAACAGTATATGCCTTTCCTCCACTGCCTCTCCTCCCCAAGGAACTCCTAAAGGTCAGACAAGAAAAGCCAGAAATGATACTGATTGCCCCAGACTGGCCCCGCCAGCACTGGTACCCAATCCTCAGGAACTTGACTCAATGCCCAGCATGGGCATTACCTCAAATTCCTCACTTACTGACCCAACAAAACAATCAGATCCTGCACAGCCAACTCAGAACCTTAAATCTGGCAGCATGGCGGATAATGTAACTTTTCAAAGCACACCTCTCTCTAAAGCGGTGATGGATGTTATCTTGGAGGCCCAGTACCAGAAAATCTTATGCAGAAAAATGGAAGAGATTCTGTGCTTGGAACCAGGCACAAGGAATTAACATGACTGTTCCAAATATCCCTCAGATTTTACAATACTTAACTGAGATGCTGGACAAAGGCCTATCCTTTTCATCAATTAAGATTCATGCCACTGCCATTTCAGCTTATTACAATACAGAGCCACCTATTTTTTTCTCATCCTTTATTAAGGCAGTACCTCAGAGGAGCCAAAAACTTAAGGCCTCCAAGGAGATCACCAGTACCTGCATGGGACCTCAATTATGTCTTGGAAAAACTCACTCTGCCTCCTGCTGACATAAAGTTTTTATCATGGAAAACCGCTCTGCTCCTAGCAATAACCTATGCAAGATGAGTCTCAGAGCTACAGGCACTCATGGCTGTGGAACCTTTTATCATTTTTCATCCAGATAGGGTTTCTCTAAGGACAAACCCTACATTTATGCCTAAGGTAGTGTCCAGTGTGGCCCTCAACCAAACTATTCATTTGCCTACCTTTTATCCAAACCTGCAGAATAAGGGTGAGAAACTTCTGCATTCTTTAGACATACACAGACAACTGTGCTTCTACTTGGAGAGAACCAAAGCTTTCAGAAAGACTGAGCAATTACTGGTAGCATATGCTGCAGGATCACAAGGAAAGGCTATCTCAAAGCAGACTATTTCCAAGTGGATAGGTCACTGCATTCATTTATGCTATTCTCAACTTGGCAAATCAGTGCCTAAGGACATTAGGCCACATTCAGCCAGAGCAGCAGCCTTCCTCAGAGGAGTGCCAACCAAAGACATTTTAGAGGCTGCAACCTGGAGTTCAGTGGACACCTTTACAAAGCACTACCACTTACCACTCTACTCCAAATCCAGGGCAGGCTTTGCCACTGCAGTCCTGCAGGGCATCATAACTGCTAATTCTATTTAGCTCCAGCCTCCCAACCTTAGCTTTGGGATTCAACCCAATTGTAATGACTGCAACAGTGAAACACGATGAACATAGTACAGTTGTGTACCTACCATAAATGTAGATGTTAGAGTGTATTCACTGTTGCAGTCCAGGTTACCCACCCACCATCCCCCTTTTCTTTGCTGGACCATTTCTGTACTTCTCTATTCTGTACAACCTATGTGGTGTATTTGCTTGTAGATGAAGGAAACTTGTTACCTGACGCATGCATGCTTTATAGACATATTTTTAGCCTACCCTTTTGGGGGCACCTGACATCTGAGGCAAGAAAAACTGAAGAAAATGGCGTCGGCTGCATCTTTTATACCCCTGGCGCACTGACATCAGGGAGGAGGTGACAGCAACCGATGCCGGACCTAGACTTTGGATAACCCAATTGTAATGACTGCAACAGTGAATACACTCGAAAATCTACATTTATGGTAGGTACACAACTGTACTTTTTCGAGTTTCAGAACCAAAGTCTTCAACTACAAGCTAAGTACCCTGTTGGGGAAACTTTTTCTTGCTCTAAACCGGTGTCAGTAAAAGTAAATAATTGCATTTCTTGTGGAAAGCAAATCCCTCATAAAGATTTTCATTCATACTGTATTCCTTGCCTAGGCCCTGACCACGACGTACATCGCTGTCGGTTTTGTGCCGTATTTAAACCACAAACTATCTGTTGTCGGTATATTTGCACTTCTACATTTTTTGGTGCTCAGTTCAATTATCCTGATATGTCTTCAGTAAGCCATCCGACTACCGACATTCCGAAAAAACACAAAGATAAAGACAGAGACAGGCCGCCCAGTTCGCCGGTACTTAGTGAGGTGCTTTTTCAGCCCCTGAGACCCGCTACTTCAGATTCACAGGCCTCTACTGAGACCCATTTGGAGTCCAGTATGCCGCGAGATGCTTCAACTGTGGAACCTGCGGATGTCTCTGCCTTGGATATGTCTGGAGCCGCTGTGCAGGCACCGGCTTCTGAGGTTGTATTCAGGCCTACTGACTTGCATATTAAACTGGTGTCATCTTCTTCTTCAAGGCCTAAAACTCGAACCATGCTTAGAAAACTGATGCCCAGACCGCATGGTCAGGCCTCTATGCCTAAAGAACAAATGATAAGAATGACTGAAGACCTTATTACTTTAATCAGGGGAAGCCAACCTTCACCCTCTAAGAGACCTAGGACTGAGTTTGATTATGATACGTCTGACCAGGATTCTGAAATTTCTGTTTCCTCTAATGAACAGAATTTACCTTTATCTATCTGTGAGTATTCTGATGCTGAGAACTCTATTCCCTCTGCCCCCCCCCCCCCCCCCCAGAGGATTTCTCTTTTGGTGAAACCTTGCATACTCTCAGGGAGCTTTTTCGTTGGGAAAGTCAGGATTTCTCTGATTCTAAAAAGAGGCTTAGGGATTTTCTTACTCCTGCCTCAACACAGGCCTTTAGCTATACCTCCTGTACTGGAGATTGTTGATGATGCCTTTTCGGAATCTAGCATGGCCCCTGACTTTACCTCCTGCTTCCAGAAAAGCTAATAGATATTACAGGGTTCCTGACTCTCTCAAGTTCCTTTTCAAAAATCCTGCTGTGGATCCTGAAATCATTTCACAGGGACCCAAGAGCATTAAAGCTACTACTGCCAAAAATCCTACCCCCTCTGATAGAGACACCAGGGCGCTGGATAGATGGGGTAAGAAGGTATACACTTCTGCAACTTTGGCCATTAGGGCCTTGAATTGCCAGTTTCATATGTTAAAGTATCAGCTGCGTATTATTGGATTGCTTAAACAGAAAATGTTGATTCCTGGTTGTGCTGAAAATAAGGATTTACAGGATTGTATGCCTTTTGCTGAACAAGTTGGTAAACATACATTGCAGTGTGGTTTTGATTCCGTAGAGGCATCTTGCAGGGCTGCGGTAACTGGGTCTGCACTTAGAAGGCATGTTTGGCTTAAGGAGCAATCCTTGCCAGATCATGTTAAAGCGAAATTACTGGATCCTCCCCTAAATCAGGGCCACCTGTTTGGCAACAAGGCAGAAGAAGTTCTTAAAAAGATAGAGGAAAAAGCTAAATCTATGCAAACTGTTAAAGACTTTTTACAAGTACAACCTCCAGGATTTAGTAGGCATTGGCCTTCTAAGAATTGGTCCTTTCCTGCCTCTTCCAGACCTTCTCAGTCGAGACTCAGATCCAGCAGAGCGCCCTGGCTTCAGTCCCAGGGGATGCACAGGACTAAGCAGCGGGGGCCTCCACTTCCAATTTGGGAGCAATAAAACTCCCCCTTTATGGTAAACTGTCTCGATGACTTTTTTTTAAAACTTCCAAGCACTTCTCAACTGACTGCCCCTTTGGGGAGAAAGTTGCATTTCATGCAAAGAACTGGGAAATCGTTACCCAGGACAAATGGGTTTTAAATATAGTGTCCCAAGGATACAGATTTCACTTCCACACGTCACCAACTCCAAGCGGTTGGCCGGATCTACCTCCAAAGCAGTGGGTGGAGGCCCAAAAGCAAGTACTCTCTCTCTTAAGCATAGGGGCTGCCAGAAGAGAAAAAGCGACAAGATTTCTACTTGAGATTTTTCCTGGTACCCAGAAAATACAGTTCATGGCGTCCTATCCTGGACCTGCATACTCACCTTTTTGGTGATTCCAAAATTCAAGATGCTGACTCTTCACCAGTTGCTTCCTATGCTAAGCAAAGATGCCTGGTTGGCAACACTAAATTTAAAGGAAGCATACCTGCACATCCCAATCAGGGAATCTTGCAGAACATACCTATGCTTCAAAGCAGGCTACACGCACTATCGGTTCTCTGCACTGCCCTTTGGCTTATCTACTGCACCCAGGGTATTCACAAAATGCCTAGCTCCAGTCATTGCATTTTGCAGGCAAAGAAATATTCAAATATACCAGTACCTGGACGATTGTCTAATTCAGGCAGAAAACCAGGACATACTTTTGAATCATCTGGCTTTTGTACAGAGGGTGCTAACTTGTCTGGGGTACACCATAAATGAAAAGAAATCACACCTGGTACCCTGTCAACAAATTATATTCCTGGGAGCAAGCTTGAATACACCTTCCCAGATGGCTTTCCTCACACCAGAGAAACAAATTCACTTGACAACCTACTTTAAACAAGTGGTCACAAAAACCCTGCTATCTGCAAGTCAAGTGCTATAAGCCTTGGGGTTCATGGCCTCCTGCATTCTTCTAATTCCATATGCAAGACTGCATATGAGGAAACTACAATGGTATCTAAAAAGCCTATGGTGTCAACATTCTCAGGATCTAGAAGCAATGATTCCCATCATTCATTGTCTATGCCTAGAGTTCCTTTGGTGGGCAGAGGCCTGCCACCAAAACAAGGGACTACCTTTCACACTACCCCCTGCCGCCCAAACCCTAACAACAGACTATGCATGGGGGGGCGCACCTTGCAGAGAAGTGCATTCAGGGCAAATGGAACCCAATTCAAATGCACCCTCACATCAATCATAAAGAAATGTTAGCTGTACGGAATGCTTTGACAGCCTTCAAGGACCACATTTTTCCAGGACAGTTAATGGTAAAGACGGACAACACCGTTATGTGGTACATAAACAAGCAGGGGGGTGCACATTCTTACCTCCTCTGCAGGCTAGCCATGGCATTGTGGAACACAGCCTTGAGCTACCAAGTACATCTACAAGCTCAATTTCTGCCAGGAAAACTTAATGCACTGGCAGATGGACTAAGCAGAACCCTCGTGGACCCACACGAGTGGAAACTGGAACCAAGGATTTTCAACATGTTGACCAGCAAATGGGGGAGCCCAGATATAGACCTGTATGCCTCCCCCCAGAACTATCAATTGGAAACATTTTGTGCAAGGACTCCCCACCAACAAGCTTGGAAAGTGGATGCTCTGTCCTTCAGCTGGAAAAACCTATCAATTTATTCCTTTCCTCCTCTGCCTCTGCTCTCCAAAGTGCTACTAAAGATCAAACAAGACAAACCAAGGATGATTTTGATTGCACCAGCCTGGCCAGGCCAACACTCCCCCTCCTGCGCAGTGTGTCACTGTTGGCCCCATGGCACCTGCCTCAGACTCCTACCCTGCTGTCTCAGCAGGAGAACCAGATTCTGCACCCTCAGCTTCAAACACTGAACCTAGCAGCCTGGCTAATTACCTAAGCTCTCCTTTACCATCCCTCTGTAAACAAGTGATGGATGTCATTTTAGAGGCAAGGAGACCTAGTACTAGAAAATCTTATGCTGCAAAATGGAAAAGATTATGTGCCTGGAACCAATCTCAAGGGACGAGCACAGCAGTGCCCAATTTACCTCAGATTTTACAATACTTAACTGAGATGCTTCACAAGGGTCTGTCTTTTTCCTCAATAAAAATTCACATCTCAGCCATTTCAGCTCATTATAACACAGAACCTCCTCTCTTCTCTCTTCCACTGTTCAAGCAGTTCCTCAGAGAGGCCAAAAATTTAAGACCACCCAAGAGAGCTCCAACTCCAGCCTGAGACCTTAACTTTGTATTGGAGAAACTCACCCTTATTTCTTTCGAGCCAGCTGCTACTGCAGATTTAAAATTCCTTTCTTGGAAAACGGCTTCCCTTTTAGCCATCACTTCAGCAAGAAGGGTATCTGAATTACAGGCCCTTATGGCAGTGGAGCCTTTCATCATCTTTCATGCGGACAGGGTGTCCCTGAGGACCAATCCCTCTTTCATGCCAAAGGTGGTATTCAGTGTGACCTTAAATCAGTCCATTCATTTGCCTACCTTCTTTCCTAATCCACAGAACAAAGGGGAACGGATACTGCACTCCTTAGATGTGCACAGACCACTTAGATTCTACTTGGACAGGTCTAAACCTCAAAGGAAATCTGAACAACTGCTTGTGGCATTTGCTGCAGGGACAGAGGGGGAAGGCTATTTCAAAGTGAACCATCTCCAAATCGATAGGCCATTGCATTCATTTCTGCTATAAGCACCATGGAAAACCTATCACACAAGGGGATCAGATCCCACTCATCCAGGGCTGCATCTACGTCTACAGCCTTTCTCAGAGACATACCTACCAGGGACATCCTAGAAGCTGCTACCTGGAGTTCTGTACATACTTTCACCAAGCATTACCATTTGCCGATTTTCTCTAAATCCAGAGCTGGCTTTGCCACTGCAGTTTTGCAGGGCCTTATAGCTGGTCCTAATACTATCTAAATTCCTCTTGCCATCCTTAGCTTTGGGAATCTACCCAAATGTAATGACTGCAACAGTGAAACACAAAGAACATAGTACAGTTGTGTACACTTACCATAAATGTAGATGTTCAAGTGTATTCACTGTTGCAGTCCTGGTTACCCCCCCTCCAGCCCCCTGACTTCGTTTGGCTATACCTCTTCTCTCCTTTTCAATGCTTAAAAGCTTTTTGGTGTATTTGCTTTTTTGTTTGGGTATAACCTTGTATATTTATAGATTTAATTGCTTCCCATTAGGGGGTCACCTGACATCTAGGGCAAGAAAAACTGATGTAATGACGTTGGCTGCATGTTTTATACCCCTGACGACCTGACGTCACGGAAGAAGAGAGAGCAGCCGATGTAGGACCCAAGACTTTGTTAATCAGGCCAAATGAGGGCTACTGCAAGCAGATAACCCAAATGTAATGACTGCAACAGTGAATACACTCGAACATCTACATTTATGGTAAGTGTACACAACTGTACTTTTCCATTAATCTAGCCTAAAACTAAATTAAAATGAGCAGTTTAATGTTCGTCTTGGAACAGTAATCAAGTGGTGTATGTTTCCTGACCAGTTCTTCACATTCCAAATGTAGCAGATCTCAGTTGCTTTATGTTTACATCCAGCATTCCCAACTTTCAGTTATTAACCAAACCAATTCAGTCCTTTCACTCTGCTAATAAATGAGACTCAGAGTATACTGCATACTCATTGTGACAAATGATGTCAGAATTATAAGCAGACACAATAAACCACTCCCTTGCCTGATAAAAAGTATGTGTGTGTATGTATATATATATATATATATATATATATATATATATATATATATATATATATATATATATATATAAAGCTTGTGAGAAAACTATTACTCTTTGTTTTACTTGGATCACTTGTCTGTGTACTTAAAGGATTTTCAACTGGAAACAGACTGCTGCCTTGCTTGGATTACTTTCGAATACTTAGTAATTCTGTACAATATTTCAAATTACATATTTTTTATTATTTTTTTACTTAAGATGAGTTTAAGTTCACTACTTCTACTACTATTGTCTGATCTGATTAATATATAGTGATTAACTAGATATATATGGCTGAAAATCTTCCACACACAAGTTTCTTACATTGTTTGGTTTTTTGACCCACTATACTTGTTTAGTGGGTTGTTTGAGACTTCGGGGATACCACAGAGATTACTTTTTTTTTTTTTTAATTATAAGCAGACACTTATCATAACGTAAGTGACCTTTCCTGAATTTGACAGTAGTCTGTTTAAGGATATTGGTATGGCATTTTGTAGTTCCTGTAGTATATTAGTATGCAATTTACTTCAGTAACAACTATGGACAGCTTGACTGAATTTTCACCAGACTCCATCAGAAACAATGAGTAAGCCTGCTTTTGAAAGTTGGCAGATGTTATTAAATGCCTAACAGGTAACATAGCAAATGTTTACACAATATAGTTTCTGTAAATAGTATAGTGAGTCCAAACTGTGTGAAAGTAATGAATGCCTACAGCAGTTATACACAGTGTTATACACAAACAGGTTTAACATATATAGTAAGACATGCAGTAGAAAATTAAACAAAAATATGATGGACAGGCATGAGGTGGATAGTTGCAGGAAAAAATTGACTGATGTGGTTGCGATTCACTCCAGATCTCATTCTTCTGTAAGGTGTCCTAGTACTTTTCATGGTAGTTTCACTGCTTTCAAGGTGGTAAGTGTATTTTTTTTCAAGTAAGTTGTCATGGTTTGTCATCCATCTCCATTCTAGGCTCACTCATTTCAGCAACCTCTGCTTCTCATATAGCTAAGAATATAGAAGCAGAAAATTAAGTTTACTATAGGGCTAACTTGTCTGACAAGGTAACAGCTTGGAACCTTAGTCCTGTGTGCTAATAGCTGCTTCCTGTAGTCTAGGGTACAGGGTGTGATTCCTTCCATCTCAATTTGCCTACTATGTGTCTCTAAGCATCTAAGCAAATCACTTAACCTGACAGTGCTCCCAGGTTGGCCCAGGAAAGGGGCAAACATCTCCAGTGGGCTTGCAAAAGAACATTAGAAGCATGCGGACAATCTGCAGAGGAACAGTGTGGAATCAGCCACACATTCTTGACTCTGATGTAAACATTTTCTCATATTGATTACTCTTCATCAGTCTGTTTGCATTAAGTCAGTGTTACAGGTGATCTGGCATTCTTCGCCATTTCTAATCCCAAGGCATCTATTTATTTTGCTTTATGCATTCTATTTGATCTGATGTATATTATAGATGTGGATAATAAAGTCTTACATATATCCAACCCCTTTCACTCAGTGATCAAAAAACAGCTGGAAACAGACCTATAAATCCTTTCTGACTGGCTACTTACCCACAGCCGGCTAATTCTAAATACAAGAAAAGTCAAAGTCATGTGTTCTGGAATTCAACAAATACTGACCAAGGTACACAACAGCTAGGGTATTATTTACTCCATTTAGGAGGCATTATAAAAATTTCCACATTATAAATACCTTAGTGTCTTACTTAGCCCCAATCTGAACCTACAAAAGCATGTACAAAACACTGAAGCCAAAGTAGACACTCTGGTCCGATATGATATCTCAGTCCTTTCTCCTGAAGGAAAAAAATGCCATTGGTAAATGGGTCCTCCCACAATGTAAATACGGTCTGTCCATTGTGGCCACTGCATCAAAAACAGAATCTTAAAAGCTATGTAAATCACCTGCAGTGACATCTGCAGATTTATCACCCTAGTCCCCAAAAGAGAGCACCACTGCTTCTTCTTTGATAACACCTAACAGCTGCCTTTGAAACTCAGAACCAATTTACTTGTAGAAGGCCTATTCTTTAGACTCACTAACTTTAACTCACTTCCCTTCCTGGTGAGCAACTTCTTGACAAAATCACCCCCTGCAACCTTAGATATCTCCTAGCACATTCAAGAACCCTTCAGGCCCCTGATTTAAAACTACATTCCACTGAGCCCACCTTCTTCAAATTAGCCCCCAAAATCTGAGCTACCATCTCTCCACATATAAAATCTGTTACACTCTTTCTTAAATGTTACTCGGAACTAATGTCCTTTTTATTTAAATGAACAAAATGTAGATGCATTCTTAACAGCAGAATCTCACAAATGTACGCCGTATCCCCTTCATACCACACTTTCTTAACATCATATACTGGGTTTGTAACAATTTCAAAACTATTCTGTCTGACAGTGAAATACATATTACTAGGACTACTGTGGGTGACTGTAATTATTTAAGAATGTCTGTATTTTTTTAAACTTAAAAATGTATATTCTGTCTGCTAGTGATTACATTATTCTGTGACTGATGTGTGCTAATTTTGATCTGACTGGAAATTTCATGTGTTCCAGGGCTAAGCCTGAAAATGGTCCAGGAGAATCAGTATTCTACTGTTGGTCAAAACTACAGATTAATTTAATTAATGAAATATACTACTTTCCTGCCTATGGGTTCCTTTATGCTGTCCAGATCCTAAGGTTAGCTTTCCTTAAAGCCCCTGTCTTCAGGTTACCACTGTGATGTACTATGCATGTGATGTCCCACTTTCTAACATATTAGTATATGGTGGTATTATTCTGCAAATGTCTGAGGAGGACTGTATCAGCCTTCCAGATACCAGACAATCCCTGTCTGCTGTCCTCCACCATTAGGTTAGCTGATATTGTAGTCACTTGAATCTGGGTCTTCATGCTGCTTCACATCTGTTACTCTGGGCTATTGTAAACTGTTGAGGTCTTTTGGCAGTTTAGCAGTTGCCAGTCACAGGCTTGTCAGTTGTCAGGTGTAAAATCTTTTTTTTTTCCAGGTGCCAGTGCAGTCATAGCTGCTGCTCTGGCAGCAGGTCATTAGTAAGTGTTCCTGTCCGTGGTGTAGATACTTCACCAAACATTGTGATTTATCCATTTTTTCTTTTTATATGTAGACACTGTATGTGTCGACACCTGTATCCATGCACATTGCCATGGTACAGATGTAGCAGTTGGTGTTTACCCAAGAAAATCGAACACCACTCAATGCTTAACATAGGGAAGCACTGAACATTTATTTAACTAGCCTGCTTTTGAGAAGGGCAAGCAAATACTAGGTTGACGTTCATTCTCTTCATCACATCAACATATGAAGCAGAAAAAAATTGAAGGTCAAACTCAAATTCTTCATTTCAAAACTAGCATGTCACATAGGAAGATGTTTTTTTGTCTCGGCACAGAGATACATTTTGATAGGAATTGAAGAGCAAAAATTTGGACATCCTTCCTCCGCTAATGATGACCTGTTAATAGTTAGGGCCTGCTGGGTTATCTGTTATAGAAAATAATAGTTTGAAAAATAGGTTTCTTTTGTAGAAGTTCACTAGGGCTTCACAGGTTCCCCATTTCCCTTTATGAACACGTTCCAATGTATTTTATAATTCTTGTCAGTTGTCCAAGCCAAGGAATCTAAAAAAAATCTGATGCCCAGTGCCTCTCTGACCTGTCAGTTGTTTTAAAGTTGATTTGCTTTGTACTTTTAGCTGCACAGAAGAAACTAAAATTATCTTAAAAAATAGTGAATTTAATTTGCATGTTTTAACTCTCCATTCCCCACCTGGTACACTGCTATTCCTCTGAGTTGTCCCTACACCTGCTTCTGCCATCCTTTGAAACACCTATAGTTCTTTAAAAATGATCCAAGATATAGTCCCCCAACTCCTTGAAAAATAAGCTTTATGGCATAATTCTTAAGAATCAATGAGTGTGGATCAAGAAGGGAGCAGTGAATATAGGACATCAGGAGACATTGGTTAGTGGGAGCTGGTCATCATCCCTTTCCTGTGAGAAGCAACATCAGTGACATCAGCACACCTGGTATGAGTGTTCCTCTTATAAAGCAAAGGATATTATGTCACTCGTACTAAGTCAGTTGTTAGCTTGTAAGGCTCCTAGTGTCTACTAGAGGTTGCACAGGTAGTAAGTAAATCATTTCTATCCCTTCTCCTTGAGATAGAAGAGTTTGCAATCAGATGCGTCATCCTCTCCCCCATGCCCTGCCAGTGTAGTGAGCCTGATCCTAAACTTGGGATACCTGCTGACCAAACAGATGCTTTTTCTCTCTGTCATCAGGCTGGTTAAGAAATTTTGAATTTAAATCTGTTTTATTATATCAACAGTTGTTACAGTCATAAAAATGCACACATAAGTAAACATTTGTCCAACTTGTTACAGTTATTGAAAACTAATTTGTGTGTCCCTTAATGTGTAGCCATTTTAAGAATCTTATCATTCATTTGCATTTTCAGTATAAATCAATTGTTTTAGTTAAGCTATTATTGACTGTCTTATGTAAAGTTAAACCATATGGTAAATATCTTTAGCTCTAAGGTCATCTTTATGATGATTGATTCCTCTTCAGATTATTAGGAATAATTTTGGAAGAGTTAGTAGATATTTTAATATTTTGTAAACACTGCTGTCCTTTTGTGCTCATACCTTTGATCCTTATTTGATTTATCTTATTACTTTTGGTGTTACTTCTAATAAAAGTTTTATATAATAGCTTCCTGTTTATCAAATCTTATTGATCCATATACTGCCTTTTCCATCTTTATTCTGAGTTCTGTGGTACATTTTTGCTTTAAAATATCTGTTGTAAAAGTTAGACAAAGATGGTCACAAAGTATCTCTATGGAATTGTCTGTCAGCACAGAGGACTGAGATTGTGAGCTGCTAACAAGCTGCTTCCTGTGGTTCAGGGTTTGATTCCCTCAGCCTTCATTTGCCTACTGTCTGAGTGTGATCAACTCAGTTAACTGTAACCTAGTTAAACAGAAAATATAGATAAATTATAATCTGATGTTGTTAATCTTTCCATTCATCACTGATGGGTTCGGTTCCAAGCCCTCAGAACCGAGTCGGCCTATTCCCAAGCTCGCGCCAGCCAAAAAAACTCTTGAGCTAAGTCTCTACCCAGAATACCCTATTACCTGAGATCTCGTTTGCTACATAGCCATAAAGCCGTGTTTCAGCCAAGTGAAATCTTTTTTGATATTTGTGTAAAAGTTTTAGGATATCTTCATATTTTACTGGACCTTTAGTATTGCTGGTATCTCTTCTTCTGTCTAACCTTATTGTTTCCACTCTACCCATTGTTACCGTTGGTAAACTTCAAGTACCATTGTTGATGCGGCCTTTTCCCTTACTCTTGTGGTATTTCTTCAGTAACATAGCTGGTATTGTTTTCTCTTGCTTAACCTGTTAGCTTTTATCTTTATTCAGGTGTTTCCTTTTCTTCTCTTCATACAGTGTATTGTTATATTGGTGATTTTTGAACGGAGTTGACTTCATTATTGGATTATACAGTTAGTTGTGGTGTCCTTTTCTGCCAAGATGTCGGATAAGAAAGGTACTTCAGGCTTTAAGCATTGTACTTCTTGTAAGGAGAAGTTACCTAGCAGTAAGTCGCATGATGGCTGTATATACTGTTTGGGAGTGGCCCACCTTTTGGTGCAGCCTCCATGTGATATTTGTCAAAGTTTCAGCCAACGCACTCTTAATGAGCGCAAAAATGAACTCATTCTGAAGGGGTTACTCAAGTCTCTCTTCTCAGAGGCCATTTCTGCAATGGAGGTCTCAACCCCTCCTTCTAAGGACAAAAAGATATCCCATTCTGTTCCTTCTTCATGATCGGGTGATCAGAGCAAACCTGGGAAATCTAAGGTCCCTAAGTTATCGTCGGAGCATAAATCTGCCTCTTCGGCTCCGACCGTCTCAAAACCTTCGATATCAATGCCTGTTTTGGCACATGCCCTGCCTCCGGCACCGATCATAGATCTCACTTCACCTGTTTCGACTTCAGCACCTGTAGCTACTTCGGCTGAGGGCACACCTTCGACTACGACTTCAGTTTCCATTTTAGAACTGACCATTTCAGCTCCGAGTGCTACTTTGGCAGCGAGCATTGTACCGATCTCACTGAATCTGACCCCTATGCTTCTGGTCTCGAAACTAAAGACTTCGGTGCCAGCAGACCTTGCATCATGGACCAGATACTCTCCCTCCGTAGACTCTTTTCTGGGCGAAGAGTATAGCCCATTTCTCGAATGTCCTGACTGTCAGGAGTGTCAACTAGATCCACCAGGAGCCTTTTGGAACATGACATGGTGTGTCTTGTGGACTAGCTGTGGTAGCCAGGGGGATTCCCTCACTTTCTAAAACCCATCCACCGGCTGGACTAGGGTTGCCTTATCCACGGACTCCATCTTACACTTCTCCTTAGACCATCTCAGTTCCGAAGCCTTCTGCTATGACATCTCTCTTGGAACCCATCACCTCGGCACCTATGGTGCTTCTCACTCCGGCTCCGAATTTGTCCCTTTGGTCTTTGGTTCCCCCCAAACCGGTCCTTCCTCTGTCTGGGGATTGGGGGATGGGCGCGTCGGCCCGGGCTACAGTGCCGAATTTCTCCTCGGTGCCAATGGCTGCGTCCGCGCTGGTCCTGTTTGAGGCTCCTCCCATGGGGTGGGTCCATCAGAGCGGGGTGTGACCCCGGTCCCGAGGTTGTCTTTCTTGGTTCCAGCCTCCCATCCCTCTTCGGGCAGGCCTGCCTTTCGCACGATGGGGAGGGCTCTTGCTTCTGGCTACACTTCTTTGATGTCAGAGCCCCAGTTTTCACCCCCTGAGCTACAGCTATCACAGACCACCCCCCAAGACACTGGGCAGAAAAGCCACAGGACACCCCTGTTCAGGGTACTCACTCTTCCGATTCCTCCTCAGAGACCACCACTGAGGAGTCTTCTTGAAAGACAATGTGCAAGAGGAACCACTTGGACTCGCCTGATGAGTCCTTAATGGAAGACACTGATTAAAATGATGGTGAAGGGTCCCCACTGCCACCTCCTGATGTCTCCTTCGGAGACATCCTGGAGTTGTTAAAGCAGAGAGGTGACTGGAAGCCCTCCAACCCTTCATCTGAGGAGTCCATGTTCCTGCAGGCCCTGGCCTTCTACCTCTTGGGTGACCCCGCCTGCCGATGAGCTCGTCCAAGTCATCATGCAGCGCACATGGAAGAACCCTGATTCCATTGAGATAATCCCTCTGAGACCAGACAAAATTCTTTCCCCTCCTGTGGAGAATCCACACTGGTCCAAAGGGTTACCAGTTGATGCTATGATGGTGGCGGTGGCCATGAAAAAGGACTTGGCTGAGGAAAGTCCTGCTGTCCACCCACCCAACAGGGAGTCCCAGGTGGTGGACAGACTTGGGAAGCGTGTTTTTGCATCAGGGACCTTTGCTATATACCCCCTGAATTATTTGGCACATTTTACGAGACTCCAGAGGGATGTGATCTCCGAGCTCTCTGGGACACTCGCAGGACAGTTATCTGATGAGGTCAGGGACAAAGTAGCCTCACAGCTAGCAACTCTAGAATCAATATCCAACTCGTCCATGAGGTTGCTCTCACACGCTACTGAAGGGGCGGCTAGAGCAGTGTGTTCGTGCATTATGAGACGTCATGCCTGGATGCGCATCTGTGACCTCACGAACCCCTTTAAGTCTTCCTTTCTGAATGCTCCCATCAAAGCTTCATCCCGTTTTGGCTCCAAAGTGAAGGACACGCTAGCCAGGTGCGAGCAAGATGGAAAAACCCTGTCTACAGTTTTCCAGCCCTCAACATACCTTCTTCAGGAATCAAAGAAGTGAGAAAATGTGGCATAAGAAATCTCAGGGTCCTTTCTGTGCTGCACTTGGTGATGATACTCCCAGAGGTAGAGGGAGTAACAATTCTGGAAGACTCCTCTATAGAGGCAGAGGGAGTCCTCGCAACCAAGGCACCGGGCACTGCTTCTCTGGACAGCCTTATCAGTGCTCCTGAGGGGCAGCCCGATTGCTTACCTCTGGAAGCAATTGGGGGTTGTTTCTCTCTGTACCAAGCTGACAGGCATTTTATCACCACTGATCACTGGGTGCAGAATATTATCACCAGAGGTTACACCATTCCCCTTTCTTGTCGGTCAAAATTTCCAAGAAAACTTCCTGACATTCCACCCAGTCAGAAGGAAGAAGCAGCTTCAGAGATTGTAAAACTGTCAAAAAAAAGAGTCATCCAACCAGTCCCACCAGACCAGCGTGGATCTAAATTCTTTTTGGTGCCAAAAAAGACAGGAGACTGGAGACCCATTTTGGATCTCAGCAACTTAAAGAAGTCTGCCACTCACACCAAATTACGGATGGTCATGGTTCAGTTCATCCTTCCCTTTTTAAGAAAAGGTGATTGGATGTGTGCTGTAGATCTCCAGGATGCGTATTACCACATCAAGATGGACAAACACTCCAGGAGTCTGCTTCACTTCCGGCTAGGAGCCAGTCATTACCAATTCTGTGCCCTGCCGTTCAGTCTCTCTACAGCCCCCAGAGTGTTCATGAAATGCATGGCAGTGGTAACAGCTCACTTGAAACTAAAAGGATTCCGTGTGTTTCCATATCTAGATGACTGGCTCCTTACCGCCCCCACCAAGCATCTTCTGGTAACTGCGCTACAACATATTCTCTCTCTCTCTGTCTCTGACATAATTGTTGGGAATAACAATACATTGGGAGAAATCAAATCTTATCCCCACACAACAAATAGAGTTCATTGGAGCACTGTTGAATACTCAGTCCTGTCTGGTATTACTCCCTCTTCACAGACTCCATCGATTGAGGCTTCAAATCCAAGTGATTCCACAACTGGCCCATGGGACTTCTCTACGCCTATAGTTCCATTCCTCTGATCCCACAATTTCTAAAGAAAGCTCTTCGGTTGAGATGCAGGGTGATCCTCATAGCCCCATTCTGGCCTCGACAAGTTTGGTTTCCCTTTCTTCAGCCACACCTAGTATACCCACCATGGATTCTGGACCCTCTGCCACATCTGATCACTCCACCCAAGGGTTGAGTCACCCAAACCTGTCCACTCTCAAGCTGACAGCTTGGTTTCTCCACTTCCGCTAGTTGCCAGGTGGGGTAATCTCGCCTCACCTCTTCGAGACATCATTCTGGCCTCTCACAAACCATCCACCAGAAGACTATGTCAGGATAAATGGAAAAGGTTTTCAATTTTATCCAAGGATAACATTCTAGACCTGTATTTGGCTCCAGTTACTGCAGTGCTTCAGTACTTGGCTATGTTTTTTGATAACAGAGCCTCTGCCTCTACAGTACGAGTGCATCTTGTGGCAATTTCCAACTTCCACAATGGTATAGCTGGCACCCCTCTTATCTCTTTACACCTCTGCAAGGCTTTCCTCAAAGGGACCTCTCATCTCATGCCTCCTCTCAGACAGCCTGTAGAACCATGGCACCTCACTTTAGTCCTCCAGTCTTTGACTCAAAAGCCCTTAGAGCCTGTGGCTAAGTGTGACCTAAAGTTTTTGTCTTGGAAATCTTTATTCCTGCTAGCCATTACCTCTGCCAGAAGACTTTTGGAGCTTCAGGCATTGTGTATCAAGAGGCCCTATCTGGTGTTTCATAAAGACAGTGTCTCACTTCGGGCAAACCCATCCTTTCTTCCCAAAGTTGTTTCTGAATTCTCTATTAACCAGTCCATTGACCTACCAGTGTTTTTTTCTGAATTTTGCCAACAGAGGAGAGTATTACCTTCACACCTTAGATGCACATAGACGATTAAGATTTTACCTAGACAGGACCAAACCTGTCTGTAAATCTGAACAGGTTTTCATCTCCTTTTCGGGACCCAAAATGGGAGAAGCTGTTTCCAAGGTTACATTATCAAGATGGCTAAAGGACTGCATTCATGTCACCTATTCCCGCCACGATGAATCCATGCCAAAAGTTACAGCCCACTCCAGTAGATCTATGACAACTTCTATAGAATTCCATTCCAGGGTATCCATGGATGACATCTGTGCAGTAGCTACTTGGGCTAAGCCTCATACCTTTATCAATCATTACAAATTGGACCTGGTCTCCAGGGGGAGAGCTGCCTTCGGCTCAATGGTACTCAGGAATGTTCTTCCATAAGGGCCACCCATGGACCTCAAGATAGCTTGGGATTCTGTCCCATCAGTGATGAATAGAAAGAAGATTAACAACATCAGATAAAGAAGTTGTGTCTTACCATAACGTTCCGTCTGTGTTGTTCATCTTTTTTATTCATCACTTCCCACACTCCTTGGCCCTCCAAAGGCTCCTGGGGGATGGCTTTGGTTCTGAGTGGTGCAGTAGGGTACTTGCACAGAAGTGGCCTTGGCTTTACTTCTTCTTAACAAACTCGATCTTAGGTAACCGGGAAAAGGGACTTCTGGGTAGAGACTTAGCTCGAGAGTTTTTTTGGCTGGCGTGGGCTTGGTAATAGGCCGACTCCATCAGTGATGAATGAAAGAAGATGAACAACACAGATGGAACGTTATGGTAAGATATAACTTCTTTTTTTGTTCCCTGTTGTTAAACACTAGTAATCTAATAAGTGGAACATTTGTTATCACTATGTACCCCCTAACAGTTTCCAGTTCCTTTATTGCTCTTCATTGCTGGAATACTCAAAGTTAGCAATAGCAGATCATTTGTATAGGCAATAATTGGTGTTCTGATCATCCAATCAGCCTTATTTGCAGAAATCTTCCTTACTCTGATATATATTTTTATAATTTTTATTAATATAAATTATGAAGAGCTGGGGGACAAAGATACAACCATGCCTTCAATTTTTGTTTGCTGGAGACCAACCCAGTGTACCCATGCTTTGAATGTGCTTTCACTCTGGGGCTATTATTGCCATTTAATTTTATTGTCACATCCAGTGAGTCTGTTGGTAATCTCTTATTTCCTTAATTTTGTAAAGATATTACTTTGCAAATTATTTGAAGGCTTGCACCATATGTAGAAATAAAGCAAATCATTTTACTTCCTAAAATGGGTTCATTTTTCTCTTATATGTTGTAACTTTGAATAATCCATGCCAGCTGAGATCCACTTTAAATGGACAATTTGTAGATTTGACAGACTAATTATTTTAGTATCCTTTTTTTAGTTATTTCAGCAATATAGAAATTAATAGTTTTAATGAGATGTTTAGAAGTGCAGCTGGTCTGCTCTTATTGGGACTTGTTTCCATTCTTGTGTATTGGGATAATGATTCATGTCTTCTACTAGTATCAAAATTATAAGGTCTTAATGTACTACTAAAACTAGATACTCAGAATTTTTGCCCCATCTTAGAAACTTTGTAAATTTCAGCTATAGTTTCATATAGACCAGGAGCCTTGTTGTGTTTCAACTTCCATTTGTAGCGTCGCCAAAATTACTGTGGTACAGCAGTAGCGTTGTCGCCTCACAGCAAGAGGTTCTTAGGTTCAATTCTCGGCTGGGGTGCCTTCTGTGTGGAGTCTCTTCCCACGTTATAAAGACATGCATATATAGCGTTTCTCCCTGGGCCTCCGCTGAAAATTGGCTTTGTTCCATGTCAGAATTTCCCAGTTAAATGTTAAATAAATAAATAAAATAAAAATAAATAAAAAATGTACTTGCTAGCTTATGTATGTTTCCTGTCAGATGATCATGCCCCAGTTTACTAATCTCTTCATCTCTGAACTGTTCTTTAAAAAGTCATGACACTCTTTTTGACTAATAATCCAGTCCCCAGCTTTATATATATTTTTTTCTTCTGACAAGTTCCAAAATTTTAAAGCATCTGTTGAGAAAGTCAATTTCTTGCCACTTTGTTTCAATTTTTTGTCATCAGTTTCTTATAGGAGTATTTTACTTATTTTTATACTTTTTTTTGCATTTTTTTGTTACAGCTGAGTGCGCATACAGAAGTTTTTGCAATTGCCTCCTACTGATGCTTCTAGGCATCAAATATTGCTTGTTCATGTTTGCATAAATAATTCCAAAACCATGCTACATACAAGGTATCAGAAGATTTCATCTTAAATATGCATGATGGCAAACATGATTGTATTGATATTTGACGTATATCTAATGCAGCTAAAGAGATATTGAATATTATTTGTATACTGTTTATTTGTAATCTAATAATTTTTATGTTTCTCTCACCATCATCTTCTTCTTTCGGCTGTTCCTGTTAGGGGTCGCCACAGCAGATCATCTGTTTCCATTTCTTCCTGTCCTCTGCATCATGCTCTTTCACACCAGCCGCCTGCATGTCCTCTCTCACCACATCCATAAACCTTATCTTAGGCCTTCCTCTTTTCCTCTTACCTGGCAGCTCCATCCTTAGCATCTTTTTCCCAATATACCCAGCATCCCTCCTCAGCACATGTCCAAACCAACGCAATCTCGCCTCTCTTGCTTTGTCTACAAACTGTCCAACCTGAGCTGACTCTCTAATATACTGATTCCTAATCCTGTCCATCCTAGTCACACCCAGTGCAAATCTTAACATCTTTAACTCTGCCACATCCAGCTCTGACTCCTGCCTTTTCGTCAGTACTACCGTCTCCAACCCATATAACATAGCTGGTCTCACTACCCTCTTGTAGACCTTCCCTTTCACTCTTTATTGGTACCCGTCTGTCACAAATCACTACTGACACTCTTCTCCACCCATTCCACCCTGCCTGTACTCTCTTCTTCACCTCTCTTCCACACTCACCATTACTCTAAACTGTTGATCCCAAGGACTTAAACTCATCTACCTTTACCAACTCTACTCCCTGCATCCTCACCATTCCTCTACCCTCCGTCTCATTTACACACATATATTCTGTTTTAGCCCTGCGGACCTTCATTCCTCTCCTCTCTAGAGCATATCTCCACCTCTCCAGGGTCTCCTCAACCTGGTCCCTACTCTCACTGCATATCACAGTGTCATCTGCAAACATCATAGTCCACTGGGCCTCCTGTCTAATCTCATCTGTTAACCTGTCCATCACCACTGCAAATAAGAAAGGGCTCAGAGCTGATCCTTGATGAAATCCCACCTCCACCTTAAACGTATTTGTCACTCCCACTGCAGTCCTTACCGATGTCACACTACCCTTGTACTTATCCTGTACCACTCTTACATACTTCTCTGCCACTCCCGACTTCCTCATACAATACCACAACTCCTCTCTAGGCACCCTGTCATATGCTTTCTCCAAGTCCACAAAGACGCAATGCATCTCCTTCCGACCTTCTCTGTATTTCTCCAACAACACTCTCAGAGCAAATATTGCATCTGTAGTGCTCTTTCTTGGCATGAAACCATACTGCTGATCACTAATCATCACCTCCCTTCTTAACCTAGCTTCCACTACTCTTTCCCATAACTTCAAGCTGTGACTGATCAGTTTTATCCCTCTGTAGTTACTGCAGCTCTGCACATCACCCTTATTCTTAAAGATAGGTACCAAAACACCTTTTCTCCACCTGTGTGCATCTTCCTCCACTCTTGTACGTCACCCTATGCTCCTCCCTCTTCTTAAAATACGTATTCACCAAAGGCATCCTCTGACTTTCCAAAATTTCATTAAACAGTCTGGTTAAAATTCCACTGCCATTTCTCCTAAGCACCTCCATGCTTCCACAATCCCACTTCTTCTTCGCCAGCCTCTTCCTCTGTATACTCTCCTGTACTTCCTCATTCCACCACCATGTCTCCTTGTCCTCCTTCCTCTGTCCAGATGTCACACCAAGCACCTTCCTAGCAGTCTCCCTTACTAGCTCTGCTGTAGTTACCCAGCTATTCGGTAACTCTTCATTGCCTCCCAGTGCCTGTCTTAACTCTTCCCTGAACTCCACCTCACAATCACCCTTTTTTAACTTCCACCATTTATGCTTTCACACACCTCCTTCACTTCTTGATCACCAACATCATCCTGCAGACCACCATTCTATGCTGCTTAACTACACTTTTCCCAGTCACCAGTTTACGGTCTCCATAGGATATAATCCACCTGTGTGCATCTTCCTCCACTCTTGTACATCACCCTATGCTCCTCCCTCTTCTTAAAATACGTATTCACCACAGCCATGTCCATCCTTTTTTTATGTTTCTCTAAATATCTTAATATTCAGGTTACAAAGATATAACTGCATAGCCTCATTTGAAAGCTTACAGCTGTATGAAGAAAATCATGCTGGCAGTGTTTGCCTTGCTTGAATGTTTCCTGAGATATCATAAGCTGTTTATAAAAACATTACAAAATTAATATTCTCTGCCTTTATTTTGTTTTATAAAAAATCCAGTTTAAAGGATCAAGATGAATGAATGCCACTGTTGTAAAGATTAATTTATTCTGAGTAGTTTGCCATTTATGCTTTTCTAGTAACACTTATGGTTACAGATATATGAATATTTGCTTGAATTGTGAAGTGGTAATTCTTTTAAAGGCTGTAGTAACACCCACTAGGAGTTAAATGTACACACTCAAAAGAGCTGTACTGAAGGTAGGGAATTAACCAATTTCTTGAAGCCTCCCACAGTTTCTGTTTAACTGCTCAACATTCTTCATCAAACCACCCCTTATGATCTTTATTTCTTTAAAACAGAATTAACTTTATTTTTGAAGTGTTTTATATTCATTCTTCAATATTGTTTTCCATTTTCCTTTGACCTTCTGATTGCTGTACTTACTAAATTAATATAGTCTTAACTGCTTGTTTCTGTTACATATGGTGTTAAACATACTTCATGTTTCCTGTCTTTGCCTTTAATTAAATTTATTTCAAACATTTGATAATTACTTTTTTTTTGCTTGAGTTGTGCTGTTATGGGAAAAGTATCATTCTGTTCTTGCCTGTAACGGTCAGTACTGAAAAAAAATATATATATTTTTGCTGCAATCTGTCTCAGAAACACTGCCATGAACAATATGTTAAAACAGAACTTGTCTGTGACTCCATTATAAATCACAAGGCCATATCTTTTAACTATATTTAGTTATCCTCTAACTTTTTTCCTTGCCTTTATTTGTAGTCCAAAAATTATATTGTGGGCCCTGTTCTTGCTTTCATATTACTTAAAACGATCAGATTCTGATAGTTTCCTTTAATTCCAAAAACCTGAATTACTTTTCCAAGTATTTATCACCTGACTATTCCACTTATTTGGGTTTTACATATTTGTTCATTAAGTATTGTGTATTAATTATATTAATTAACTGATATTTCTGCTAGGATATTTTTGTTAGTAGTTAGTTTGGAATGTAATTTTTTTCTGATTGTAATGGAACTAAGGAGAGGACCTTAAGCTCTTCCATAATTTTTAGTTTTGAAAGATAGATCTTCATAACTTTTGCAGATTTTTGGAGTCATGTTATCATCCTTCAATATACAATTTTCCTGAAAGTTTGATGTATCAAATCTCTGTATAAATTGTACAAAGTCTGTATCCTGTAACTTCCCTATATTCCTGTTATATTCTGTGAAATGATTGTAACTAGTTCCTCTTTTTTCCCCTTCCTTTCTTATTTGATTGTCCATTCTTTTGTCTCTGCCTTGTCATTGCCTGATGTAACTTCTAGCATTGCTAGCTTTTCTGGTATTAGCTATTGATTCCTTGTTCAAAAAGGAGTTGCCCAGTTCATCAGTCTTTTTAGTTTCTTTGGCACGATCTCCATATGTCATTAATTTCATCTCCTTTTAAGTAATTGTTTTCTTCAGAAATGTTGACTACTTTTTTATAATTCTAACATATCCCACCCAAGTCTGGTAAAGTCACTTATTCCCTAGAATGTCTGTCGTTTTCTTTTCAGAACTCCCTCTTCTGTTGACCTACTGATACACATGATATCTCCATTATTTGTCTTTTTTCTATAAGTTTTGTTTTCTAAATTCCCTTTTCTGAGTCTCACACTTAATTTCCTTCTGTAAAATTTCAAGTAATTGTCCTTTATCCTCCTTGATCATAACATCTGTCCTCTGAAATTCATCTTGATTCATAGAGCTAATCTCACAACCATGAAGTATAACAGATTTTCTATTTTCCTGTAAATATTTATTCAGTTTAACTGACTATAGTGTTGCATGTTGTCAGGTATCATGTTCATCAAATTATCAAAGAAGTTCTTTGGATTTTTTATGTTTTGCATAGAACTTAAGAATCATATTTTCAAATCTTAAATTGGGTAAACAAATCTTTATCTCTCACTAAATTTTGAATGGTGGTTGACATTCTTCTGTTGTCATTTATGCCATTTTCTTTCTGTCTAAACATTCTGCCTTGTTTACACCATTTTTCTCATTCCCTCTGGTGACTTTATTTTGTTCCACTTGTTTTTCTTAATACAAATTACTTCATTTACATGGAATCTGTTGCTGTTAAGTTCCACTTTTCGGTCTAGTGGGCACTCTCCACAGTTTTTCTGTTCTTCTTCATGCTTTCCATAGCACTGGTAGAGTACTGTGATTTACCTTCTGTGGACTCTTGACTCCCCTAATGTACACTGTCTTTGCTTTCATCTTCCATAGCGTCTTTGTTCTTATCATCCTTGGGTTCTTGTTTTAATACCTTAAATGTTTTCAAAACTCTTGTCACTTCGTATTTTATGTTCTGTATTTCCCTAAAGCGTATTACAAGTTCTACTTACAGTAGCTCATTTGTAGTGTTAACAGCTGCCAAATGTTCCAAGATTTCCTCAAATAAAATATTCTGTCACCTGGTTCTTTTTGAAATTCTGTCTCTGGCTTTCTGTTCCATCTTGTTTTGCTTGATTCTTTCATAGTTTATTTCAGAATGTTATTTTGACTTGGCTTAAAGTTCCAGCTGCAGTCCTATAGGCAAGCTGATCATTTTATTTTTGTGGGATTTCTTAACAAATGTAATGAATATTGCTCACTGGTGTTTATTTTTTTTCCCTCAGAACTTTTTCTTCTACTTAGTGTCACACTTTTTCCCCTCAGTATTCCCACACAATCATCGTGTTAGTTATTGTTTTCCTTTTTTTCTCTCTCTCTCAGGTTCTTGGGTTCACTGCAGGTCATTTTAAGCCTAGCCGTTTTTTTTTGTGCTCAAATTAACATATCCCATTTGGTATTAAATTGGCATTACCCAGCCCATGAATTCTTTAATTTTCCTCATCTGTTTTTGGTATTTTCAGTTATTTGTCTTGCACTTTGTACACTGTTTTGATCTTTTGTGTCTGTGGTACTTGTCAAATCCAAAATATCTTTTTTTCATATTCCTTTTTTAATTTTTAATTTTATTCATCTTAGAATGGGTTCTTTAGCACTGGCTTTTATAATTTTATGTCTGTATTCAATAATTCCTATGTGGGAATCTTACCAAGTTCCCGTTCAGGTACTTTGGACAGTCAGCTATGTTGCTCTTTCCTTTTCTAAGTTTTGCTTAATTTCTTCCAGTCTTTCAAATTTTAATTTTGTTAACAGTAAGTAACTGAGTTAGTTGTTTCCAAGTAGTGACTCAAATGCTTAAATTATTTGTAATTTGGTATGATGGTTCATCTGTTTTTTTTTTTGTATTGTGTGTATGATGTTCAAGTTAGACAATAGTGTATATGCCCATTTTTTTGCTAAAATAGATGAATAAATGTTATTTTACCAATCTTGGCAGTTATTGCAACACATTATTACAAGTTTATTTTCTAATATTTTCTCCTCTTTAGTTCATCTTTGCACCTAAATGTGGTAGTCCTTAGAATTTTCACAGCTCTGTCTTCCTTCACTTATAACTTTCTTTACTTTCCTCCCTTTTCCTGACTCTGTTCTGTCTTCACACTTAAAAATGTTAATCCTCAAGATTTTCATGCCTTGTAATCTTCTTTATCTTATCACTTTTCTTTACTATTTCTTATTATGTACTGTAAACTGTGTTTGCATCAATTGTTTGATACTTTAAAGCAAAACTTTCTAAAAGATTATTATTATTGTTATTATTGTTAATTATTATCATCATTTTCATTATTGCTACTGATACTACAACATTTTCAGTCTTGGGGTAATTCCTTATGTAAAAAAAAAACACTTTGTCACATTCAGGAGTGTCCTTGAAAGTTACCATGAGAAAAAATCGATTAAGTTTTGAATTGAAAAAATGCATTGCCATCTTATTCTAAAAAATTTACTCTTGCTTCAATTTGCATTGATATTTTCATAGTGCATTGGTCTTGCAACAAATGTTCTGTCTTACATTTTGTTATATTTAAAATATATTTGCACTTCAGTTTTGTTCTAAGTCTTATAATACTCTTAACATCTACAAATAAAGAATTCCCTTTGACAACTTTAAGATAATTTTAAAACAGTAGCCATTTGAAATGTGGGGGCCCACTAGAGCTAGTTCCAAAGCATCGAGAGTGAATGGCCGAAAGATTGGACTTTCATATACGAAGTCTGAGATGCCATTTCTTGGAATCTCAGAGTTGGTATATATATATATATATATATATATATATATATATATATCTATATATAAATTTGGGGGGGGTGAGTGGCTTAAACCCCCCCCCCCCACAAAAATAATTTTAGGAAGAGCAGTGATCTTCAAGATTAACGCTTCTCTGTTTTCAGTCTTTTTTTTTTTTTTTTTTTTTATCGGCATGTCAGCACTTGGCATTTTGAGTGCCGATATTTCAATTGGGAGCCTTTTAAAGCTGATGAAATACAAGTAGTGTAACATTGCACTGAAAGCTTATGATAGGTGTTAGGACTGTTAACTTTTGCTGTGGTAACGATTGTGACTCATAAAATGTCAGATAATTATGATTATGTATGTTCATGCTTTCATTTGTCTTTTCATTTCTGTTTGAAAACTTTGGAACCCATGACCAAGGTTTTTATTTTTTGATTCCACGGGCTGTCAGGCAGTCAAGCAGCAGTGTTAAACTTAATCAAACATTGTGTGACCTCAGTATTTAGCTATTTACACCCATGACACAAAATATGCAGAGGTCTGGAAGAGGCTCAGTTAAATGGGATCCATGTGTTCTGTTTTGCCTGTAATCATAAAAGTACTGTGCTCCTACATTTACATTATCTAGTGTCAGCAGTTTCTTCTGGGTCCTGTACCAGGTAGAATAAACAAGAGTTCCCGTTTCAGCACAGAGTTTGAATGGCATGTAGCCATAGATAATAATGCTTTCCTGACATGTTTTCAGGTGCCCTTGTAACACACTGCAGTAACAGTGAGTAATGAAGCATGCCGTAAGGCCTCTGCATTGTCAACCTCTGTATGATTAAGCATCTCCACCAAGGATATTAAATTAGATGCCTTGAATGCACCTTTCTCAGGCTCAGTGCTCTTTGGATAGGAAATCCTAATAAAAATCACTAGATTGCTTTAAACTTGTTTAGATTTCATAGTGTATGAAATGTGCAGCCATCATTTGAAGTATTTTCACATGAACAAGAAGAGTCAACACCACTATTTCCTCAGCACCATCTTGTGTTCTCATTTCTCATCAGTTAAGTGCTTTTTCTCTTTCCCTTTTGGGACAGTGTCTGCATACTTTTTTTTTTAATCTTTTCTACTTTATGATTTTCATCCTGTCTTCTCTACCTATGTAAAAAATATATTTCTGTCACCTCTAGGCACTTCTTAGGAGTAGTATTTTTACCTTCTTTCTCTCTATAGTTGGATAATGGATTTGTTTCTGCTTGTAATGTAGAATATTACTGACAGAGCTAGTGCTATTCCTTGTTGTTATGCTATTTTATGTATAATTTTATTTGTTTGTTTTTACCCTTGTTTTTTAAGACAGCGGACAAACCCTCCAGTTTCAAGAAGTGTATTTCTTCTAGGCTCAAAATTCCTAATCAGAATGCCCACACAGAATGTGTATACTGTTTAGGAGCATCTCACTTGCACAAGGAATGCTTTATTTGTGCCTCATTCGGAGCCAGGTCTATTTCTGAATTATGGAACAAATTAGTGCTCAAAGGGCTTCTCCCTGGCATATCAGAAGGTGTTCTCCCTTCACAGGCTTCTTGATCTTCCTCCCCAGGTTGCAAGAAAGTTTCAGAGAAGGGTAAATGAGAGAGTACATAAATAGGAAAATAAAAAGACAGGGAACAGCAGAAGGAGCAGTGTAAGCACACTTGGAAGCAGGCAGTGGATCGCTCCAAACCAGCTCCAAAGATCCATAGGCAGTCAAGTCTGTATCCGGCCTCAGAGTAATTCAAAGTTAGGTCATCCACTTCTCTTTCCCCAGCACCTCAGTTCCCTCATGAACTGATAAGCCCTAGGCTCAGGTCACCCTTCCTACAGGAAATTGCCTTTCGCAGGATATGAAGACCCTCATCCACAGCATCATCCTTAAGATCAGTGTGGTCCTCCAGGAGTCTTTCAGAAGTGGGTATAGAATGATGAAGTTCCTGAGGACTCCAAATCCATTTAGGGGTTCTCCCGCCACCAACCCCTGTTGGAGGTTTGGGATTTGTCTATCCCCCCTCCCTGATTGTGGCTCTTTCCCCAATCTAACATTTGGACTCACGGGACTTGGATCAAAGCAATTCCTGGGGTTTGCTCATTTCAGATGCAAAAGTTTGCACTTTGTCGATGCCAACCATTTCTCTGAACCAGTTGACACTAAGTGCCTCAGACTTTGATGTGTCTCTAAGCTTAGGTGTCAGGACCATCATTATGGGGTGAGAGTCAATTGGGAAACTGTTGAAGCTGTCCCTTTCCCTTGGAGCTTCAGCCCTGAATACCTCAACACAAGCATTGGATAGGTCCTCTGGGCTTGTCTTTGTCAGGATCCTGGGATTGTACAGTGGTGTCATCATGGCCTGTTTCAACTTGGGCTTTTGAGGCCTTTGAGAGAGTGCTTTCTCATTCTAGAGTACAGGCTTCTCTATCCCTGTTCAGATACTCCTTTGCCCCCATGGAGCTCTTCTGTCCTTGTCACTCACATTCCATCACATCAGCATAGTCAACCCCTCGCAGTCTCAAGGCAGTTCATGTTGTGACCTCCCTATCTGTTTCTGATTTTTCCTCCAGAGTATCCCACTAGAAAGGATTACTAGAAGCACTTGTGCAAAAGGAGGCACATGGACCCCCTCAGGAATTCCTTACAAAAGATACCTATTTTGATGAAGGGGAGAGGTCCCCAGGTCCCTTTTGAGGATTTTCATTTGATGAGATCCTTGAACTTCTCTGACAGAAAGGAGAGTTGTCCACTGACTCCCATTTCCAGGAGGAATCTGCATTCCTCTAGGCATTCAGTGCTGGCCCATCTACCTCTTGGGTGGTCCCCCAGCTGACACACTGGTTGGCCTGGTTGAGGTGGGAACGGAAGGTACTAAACCTGGCTGGACCAATTCCCTGGAAATCCTATAAAAGACTGATCTTTTAGGAGCAAGGGTCCTATGGTTGATTGTGTTGTGGTGGCAGTGGCCACCAAGAATCAGCTTGCTAAGGAAAGCTCCTCTGTCCATCCACTAAAAGGAAGTCCAAGACGTTGGACAGGTTTGGTATGTGGGGTTTATGCATCAGCGACTTTTGTTCTCAGGGATCTGAAGTATTTGGCATGTGTTAGTTTTCAGATGGATTTGAGCTTTCCAAATCCCTCTCTGTGCCCTTATCTGTGGAAGATTTGAAAAAAAATGTCAACACGGTTGGCCACCCTACAAGTCCTTGTCAAATGTGTCTATGTGCCTTATCCCAAATCCGGCCAAAGGCATGTCAAGGGCAGCATGCACCAGAGTAGCTGTTTTCCGACATGCTTGGCTGCATCTCAGCAATTTTGCAGAACACTTCAAGATGTCCTCTAATAATGCCCTCTACAAAGGGTCCACTTACTTTGGTCCTAAAGTTAGAAACTCTGTTTAAAAGTGATTATGAGGGCATGAGCTTGTCTGTCATTGGAATATGCTTTTCTACCCGCAAAGGTCTTTCTTTAGTAACCAGGAGGATGGAAAGAAACTGTAGTTCTGCAGGTACCAAGGTTTAGCCCCAGACACTTCTAGCAATAGAACCCCAGAGGCAGAGGACAATCATAGCTGACCGCAGAATTGAGGCTTTCAATGTCCCTTCTCAGACAGGCCTTTTCAGTGCTCCTGAATGGTTGCCCAACTGCCACTCTTTGGAGGCATTTGGGGGTTCTTGTTTGTGCACTGTGTGACCTGTACATCCATCACCCAAGATGTGTGGGTGCAGTGAATCTTAACCAGAGACTATACGATTCCCTTTCTTTAAAATCTTCCTTGTTCAAGAAAAATTCCTTAAGTGCTACCCACCCAATGAAAGGCAGTAGCACAAGAAGTAAAAACATAAAAAACTACTAGACAAATGAGTCTTGCAGGAGGTTCCATGAGACCAGCACAGATCAGGAGTTTACTTCAAAGTTTTTTTTGGTTTTAAAGAAAAAACAGGACCTCAAGCCAATTCTGGACCTTAGTCACTTGAACCAATATGCAAAGCAGACGGAGTCCTGGATGGTCATGGTTCAGTCCATCCTACAGTTGTTGAGAAAGAATGATTGGATGTGCTTGATAAACCTCCAGGATGCATACTATCATATAAAAATGGACAGGTGCTAAAGAGGTTTTTCCACTTTCAGCTGGGGGTCAGTCGCTTCCAGTTCAGATCCCTGCCCTTTGGTCTCATCACAGCCCCCTGGGAGTTCACCAAGTAGTTGGAAGTAGTTGTAGTTCAGGCTACAGGGGATGTTTAACAAACACACTGCCTTACTGGCATTTGCGTTGTTGTGCCCTACTACCCTCTCTCTGGCAGTCTGCCAAAGCTTCAGATCCCTCCCTCTGCATGTTTGTGGATGTGAAGAACCAATCAACTATGAGAGCTTGGATAGTCCTACACAACCACAGACAGCAGCGCTTCAGTTTTTTTCTGTTAGTGCATATGCTCCACAAGTTCGGTGTGCGATGGATGAGAAAGAAAAATTTTGGAGTGAGTTGGATGAAGTGGTAGTGAGTGTACCCAAGGGTGAGAGACTAGTGATTGGAGCGGACTTCAGTGGGCATGTTGGTGAAGTGAACAGAGGGGATGAGGAAGTGTTGGGTAGGTATGGTGTTAAGGAGAGGAATGCAGAAGGTCAGATGATTGTGGATTTTGTGAAAAGGATGGACATGGCTGTGGTGAATACGTATTTTAAGAAGAGGGAGGAGCATAGGGTGATGTACAAGAGTGGAGGAAGATGCACACAGGTGGATTATATCCTATGTAGGAGGGCCAGTCTGAAGGAGATTGGAGACTGTAAAGTGGTGACTGGGGAAAGTGTAGTTAAGCAGCATAGAATGGTGGTCTGCAGGATGATGTTGGTGATCAAGAAGCAGAGGAGGAGTGGGAAAGCAGTGCCAAGGATTAAATGGTGGAAGTTAAAAGAGGGTGATTGTGAGGTGGAGTTCAGGGAAGAGTTAAGACAGGCACTGGAAGGCAATGAAGAGTTACCGAATAGCTGGGTAACTACAGCAGAGCTAGTAAGGGAGACTGCTAGGAAGGTGCTTGGTGTGACATCTGGACAGAGTAAGGAGGACAAGGAGACATGGTGGTGGAATGAGGAAATACAGGAAGAGTATACAGAGGAAGAGGCTGGCGAAGAAGAAGTGGGTTGTCAAAGAGATGAAGAAAGTAGACATGAGTATAAGGAGATGAGGTGCATGGCAAAGAGAGAGGTGGCGAAGGCTAAGGATAAGGCATATAGAGAGTTGTATGAGTGATTGGACACTAGAGAGGGAGAAAAGGACCTGTACCGATTGGCTAGACAGAGGGACAGAGCTGGGAAAGATGTGCAGCAGGTAAGGGTGATAAAGGACAGTGAGGGAAACGTACTCACAAGTGAGGAGAGTGTGTTGAGTTGATGGAAAGAGTACTTTGAAGGGCTGATGAATGAAGAAAATGAGAGAGAGAGAAGGTTGGATGATGTGGGGATAGTGAATCAGGAAGTGAAGCAGATTAGCAAGGAGGAAGTAAGGACAGCTATGAAGAGGATGAAGAATGGAAAGGCTGTTGGCCCAGATGACATACCAGTGGAAGCATGGAGGTGCTTAGGAGAAATGGCAGTGGAATTTTTAACCAGATTATTTGATGAAATTTTGGAAAGTCAGAGGATGCCTGAGGAGTGGAGAAAAAGTGTTTTGGTACCTATCTTTAAGAATAAGGGTGATGTGCAGATCTGCAGTAACTACAGAGGCATAAAATTGATCAGTCACAGCTTGAAGTTATGGGAAAGAGTAGTGGAAGCTAGGTTAAGAAGGGAGGTGATGATTAGTGATCAGCAGTATGGTTTCATGCCAGGAAAGAGCACTACAGATGCAATATTTGCTCTGAGAGTGTTGTTGGAGAAATACAGAGAAGGTCAGAAGGGGTTGCATTGTGTCTTTGAGGACTTAGAGAAAGCATATGACAGGGTGCCTAGAGAGGAGTTCTGGTATTGTATGAGGAAGTCGGGAGTGGCAGAGAAGTATGTAAGAGTGGTACAGGATATGTACAAGGGTAGTGTGACATTTGTGAGGACTGCGGTGGGAGTGACAGATATGTTTAAGGTAGACGTGGGATTACATCAAGGATCAGCTCTGAGCCCTTTCTTATTTGCAGTGGTGATGGACAGGTTGACAGATGTGATTAGACAGGAGGCCCCGTAGACTATGATGTCTGCAGATGACATTGTGATATGTAGTGAGAGTAGGGACCAGGTTGAGGAGACCCTGGAGAGGTGGAGATATGCTTTAGAGAGGAGAGGAGAGGAATGAAGGTCAGCAGGGCTAAAACAGAATTTGCGTGTGTAAATGAGAGGGAGGGTAAAGGAATGGTGAGGATGCAGGGAGTAGAGTTGGTAAAGGTGGATGAGTTTAAGTACTTGGGATCAGCAGTTCAGAGTAATGGTGAGTGTGGAAGAGAGGTGAAGAAGAGAGTACAGGCAGGGTGGAATGGGTGGAGAAGAGTGTCCGGAGTGATTTTTGACAGACGGGTACCAATAAGAATGAAAGGGAAGGTCTACAAGAGGGTAGTGAGACCAGCTATGTGATATGGGTTGGAGACGGTATCATTGACGAAAAGGCAGGAGTCAGAGCTGGATGTGGCAGAGTTAAAGATGTTAAGATTTGCACTGGGTGTGACTAGGATGGACAGGATTAGGAATCAATATATTAGAGGGTCAGCTCAGGTTGGACAATCTGTAGACAAAGCAAGAGAGGCGAGATTGCGTTGGTTTGGACATGTGCTGAGGAGGGATGCTGGGTATATTGGGAAAAGGATGCTAAGGATGGAGCTGCCAGGTAAGAGGAAAAGAGGAAGGCCTAAGATAAGGTTTATGGATGTGGTGAGAGAGGACATGCAGGCGGTTGTGGTGTGAAAGAGCATGATGCAGAGGACAGGAAGAAATGGAAACAGATGATCCGCTGTAGCGACCCCTAACGGGAACAGCCGAAAGAAGATGATGAAAAAAGTGCACCTTAGCAGTACTTTACTTCCTGTTGTTACTGAAGGAATTTCCTGTGTGAGGTAAACTGAACTCTGATTTCTTAAGGATTTATAACCCTTTCTAAATGTTTTGCTGGATATTTTTTGCTGTACCATGGCTGTTTCTGTTAACTGCTTTTTTCTTTCTACTGCCATAATCACACGTAAATCACTGCTATTATTTATGTTGATATAAGACATTATTTCAAATCTTTTGATATGAAAACTTGCTGTTTTCACAACTTTTTAAAATATATATTTGTGCAAACTTGTACTTCCGTGGTGGTGCAGCGGAAGCGTTGTTGCCTCACAGCAAGAGGTTCTCCCATTCGATTCTCAGCTTGGGTTGGGAGTGCCTTCTGTGTGGAGTCTGCATGTCCTCCAAACGGTCGAGTGGGCGTTCGAAAGACATGCGTTGAATGGGTGTGCCTTCTTTGAAGGATGGGCATTGGGCTAGCAACTCGACACCATAAAATCCAACTGCCAGTCATTAGCGGACCAGAGTTCCGCTGTGGCAACCCCTAACCGGGAAAAGCCAAAAGACAAACAACAAAAACAACATTTGTGCAAACTTGTGACTTAAGTTATTTTAATGAGATTTTAATAGAGTTATTTGTTTAAATCATAATTTTGGTGTCATTTTGTTTTCTGACAAGAATTTTTCTTAAGTTGATATTGAATTTCCTTCTTTTATGCTTATTTACACTGTTTTTATACATTTGGGACAAAAATTATCAATTTATTGAATTTTATTGGTGTTTCTTGATGAGCTGCATCACTGCTTAGTGTAAATACTGATTTGCTAGCTGTTTCTCCAGTACAGTATTTTGTTTGTTTCTATGTTTAAATAGACTTACATTGTTATTTTAATGGAGACTATAGGAGTGCTGCCCCTTTATTTATTGGGAGTGCAGTTTAACCAGGCCCCTGTCTAAATGGAATCTGTTTTGAGATGCATGAATAATTTAGAAGAGTTTGCTGCATCGTTGTCAGTTGAGCAAAAGGGTATGTCAAATACATTGTTTCCAATGTTTCTCAAGTGTCAAAACATGCTTTAAAAAGTAACTTAGGTGGAGCTGTGAATGGTTTCTGACTCATAGGCCCTCAATATTGTAGACAAGAGTTACTGATGGCAGTGGAAAGACCATCTTCCTCTCTTCAAGGGAGTTCCTTCTCATCCGCCAAAGCAATCTTTTTTTTTCCCTCATATTGTCCGACATATGCTGGACTCTGGGATCAATGAACCAGTGCCTCCGTCCGAGAAAATGACGTTTTTTTACTCCTAAATTTTCCGTGTTCCCCATGGAGCTCATGGAGAACAGTATTGGACCTTTCCTTTTTGAATATCTTCATCCAGATTCCCAAGTTCAAAATGCTCACCCTGCAGTGTGTGCTTCCTCTTCTTCTGGACAACTGCTTCATGGTGACCCTGTACTTTAAGGATTACTCATCATTTCCAGAGGTTTCTGAGATTTGTTGTTGCTGGGTCTCACTTTCAGTTTTCTGTATTGCCTTTTTGGTTATCTACTGTTCCTCAAGTATTTACAAAATGTCTTGCCCCAGTAGTGGCCCATTGTCAGACTTTAGGTTTCCACATTTTTCCTTACTTGGAAGGTTTCAGCCTTTACTCTCTCTCTTCTAGGGTTCAGATTGAATCTCTGGAAGTCAAGCCTGACCCCCCCACAAAAACTCGTCTTTCTAGGGTTTCTTATTGACTGCACTGTAAAAAAAAAGTTTTTTTTTTTGTTTTTTTTTTTTATACCCCAAAACAAGATCCTTTTTAATCAAACACTGTGTTTCTGGAATTCTGCAAGAGGAATGTCTCCATGGATCAAGAATTCCTATATTTTCTTGGACTGATGGCATTCATGATTTTCATGGTACCACTGGCTTGTATTCACATGAAAAAAATTCAGTTATATGTTTGAAATTGTTGGACTCGGCCCCTTCATTCCCTGAGAGCCCAGTTGCCACTTCCTCCTTTCATCAGATGAGAATTACAGAGTTGGTGAGAAAACAGTTGAGATCATTCTAGGACTTCTGATCCTCCTCCTAATTCTAGTACAGTCTGTTCAAACAGATACTTATGATTTTACACAAGGAGCTTTGTCATTGCAGATGTAAGTGCAAGCTGCTTGGAGTCCCAAGGACACATGGAAGCACATCAATACAAGGAGATGTTGGTGGTGATTCATGCCTTGAAGGTTTTTCATCAGCTTTTGGACTATGGGTCCTTTCTAGATGATTATGAACACCACAGCCATGCAGTATGTCAGCAAATGGGGGGGCATAAGATCTTTCCCTTCATGCTGGTTGGCAGTGATGGCCTGGGAGCTGGCTTTTTAGTATTCTCTCAGTCTTCAGGCTTCTTGCATCTTGTCAGAGCAGAATGTTTTTGCATACAGACTAAGCAGATCCTGGGCAGACCTGCAGGAGTGGAAGATCAAGGCAGTGATGATCCATAATCTAGTCCAGAAGTGGGAACACTTCAAGTAGATCTGTTCACCTGCTTTCAAAACAAACAGCTGGAGAAATTCTGTTCCGGACATCCATGCAGCCATGCTTGGAGCACAGATGCATTTTCGGAATGCTCCTTTGAGTTTCCACCCTTTCCTTTCATCAGAAGGTACTTTTCAAAGTTCAGAGAGAAATGACAGATATCATTGTGGTGACACCCTGCTGGCCCAGCCAGTCTTGGTTCTCGCTTCTAATGGTATTGGCGAATGGCAGTTATCATAAACTCCTCCACACTCCGGACTTGCTCACATAGTCTTGAGGTGACTGGTTCACCCCAATTAATAGACAGTTAAGTTAACAGCCTGGATGATTTGATTTTGAATTCCTTTAGGCACCTGTTTCATGAAGATGTGCAGCAGGTGTTAAAGAAACCCAGAAAACCTGCTACTAGAAAGTGTTAGGTTTATATCTGGATGAGGTTTCGTAAGTAATGCCTAGATGGGAATAAGGGGATACATTGAGTTTAATATCCCCTGGTCTTAAAATGGGTCTACCTGACTTTGTCAAAATTTCACTTAATCGACACTCAAAATATCGAAATCACACTTCATCGAAGCAGTGGAACAAGGAACATTTTCCCACAGTAACTTGTGCGAGACCTTGAACTTTGTCATTTTCCCAGCTGTAGTGTGATCTCGGAGTTGGTATATTTAATTGTGGGGTTGGGGGGGCACAGCCCCCCACATTGGGAGGTGTGAGGGGTGTATGAGGACCCCCCCCCCCCATCGAGAGCAAATTCCTTCTGTGTGGTATCTCAGTTATGTTCTAAAAACTTGACTATGCCACCTCTTGAACCAGCAGCAAATGCTGACATTAAGTTATTGACATGGGAAAACTGTTTTGCTTATTGCTCTCACATCTGCAAGGAGAGCTTGTGAGCTGCAACCTGTCATGGAGAGGCACCCTTATCTTGTTTTCCACAAGAATAGGGTTGTGCTGTGCATTAATCCTTCTTTCAGGCCAAAAGAGGTTTCACAATTTACTTGTAAGCAGTCCATCAATCAATCTGTCTTTGTTCCAGAACCTAAGAATTGGGGAGAGAGGATTTCTCATATCTTAGATGTACATTGACAGCTCAGGTACTACCTTGACAGAGAAACCCCTTTATGAATATGGAAAGGCTTTTTATTTCCTTCTGTAGGGCAAAGAAAGGTCAACCTGTGTCTAAACAAACACAGCACATTGGTTCTCTTCTGTTATTGTTTTTTATTACACCTACCATGGCAAGGTGAATCCAGGCAACATAAAGCACATTCCACTAGGGCCTTTTCCTCTTCTGTAGCATTTTGGAAAGGGAAGGACTCTCCGGTACTACCTTGACAGAACAAAGTCCTTTAGGAAGACAGAAAGGCTTTTTATTTCCTTCTATGAGGCAAAAAAAAAATTCAGCCTGTGTCTAAACAAACCATTGCACATTGGTTGTCCTCCGGTATTGTTTTTTTGTTACACCTACCATGGCAAGGTGAATCCAGGCAACATAAAGCACATTCCACTAGGGCTTTTTCCTCTTTTGTAGCATTTTAGAAAGGGGTGGACTTCAGAAGTATTTTAGAGGCAGCAACTTGACCTCATTCGATATGTTTACGAAGCACTACAAAAGCTGAATTATTTTTCAAGATTCAGAGCAAGCTTCACTAGGACCATTTTCCAGGGGCTCCTGGACCCTTATCCTGCCACCTCCCAGATTGAGTAAGCTTTGCAAATATACCCAAATGTTTGTAAGGCAGTACGTTTGTTGAACAAAGTACAGTTTCATAAGTTCCACTTACCTGTAACAGTAAATGTTTGTAGAACACACTGCCTTAACAGTACCCTCTTTTTATATATATATATATATATATATATATATATATATATATATATAGTTCTTTGTTTGCGGTTACAGGTTTGTTGTGTGTCTTTATCGTCTTTGGTCTGGATCAGTAAGTTTTTTGCAACGCTTATGTTTTCCATCTTCTCTTCCTTTAGGGCACTAGGAAAAAAAAATGAATGGCTGCTGTCTGTGACTGTGAAGGACTGTCTTGCTGTTGCAGCTGATTGGTTCTTCACATCCACTGACTTGCAGAGGGAGGAGTCTGAAGCTGTGAGAGACTGCCAGAGTGAAGGTAGTAGGACGACTTCTTCTTTCGGCTTTTCTCAGTTAGGGGTCGCCACAGCGGATCACTGTCCGTTAATGATTGGCAGTGGAGTTTTACAGTGTTGAGTTGCCAGCCCAGCACCCAACCTTCCACAGAAGGCACACACATGCACGTACTCACGCCAATTTAGATTGTCCAATCCACCTACAGCATGTCTTTGGGATGTGGGAGGAAACCGACTACCAGAAAAGCTAAAATTCATATATTAGAACATCTGGGGGACATCAGAAGAAATAATTTGGAAAGTCCAGTAGCTGCCCATTTTACATCTAAACATAATGGATCGGTGTGTGTGTGTGTGGGCGGAGGTTGTTTTTCAGTGTGCTGGCACGACCTAATGTTACTACAGGAAATTTTAAAAGAGAATTCAGCAAGCTAGAATGTAGAGTGATATTAAATTATAACACATTATATCCCAGAGGTATAAATCTGGATAGTAACATAACTTTTGAGCAACTACTAACTCTAGGTCCCCCAGTAGCTTGTTGGAAAAAGATACGGACAGGATGATGGGAAAATTTCTCAGAGCTTAGATCCAGATGGGGCAGCTCCATCCCCTGTTGGATCTGTGAATATGCTTACCACATCAAAAACTATCTCATCTCCTTCTCTGATCCATCCAGTGGTTTTGGAGTCCCAGGATCCTAAATCCCAGCAAGTCCAGTGTCAGATCCAAGGAAGGCATTTCTTTGACTAGTTCTGCTCTGAAACCCTCTGATCAGAATGGGCCTGGGAACCAAAAGTGTCTGCATTCGATTCAACGGGATAGCTTCAGCTCTGATTTTGTTGGCTCCATCCCTTCCTAATGGAGCCTCAGCCTTGGACAGTTTTGATCTGGTTCCACCCCCGAGGCACGGATCCAACAGTGGTCTTCACCTACTTTCATGAGGAGTTTCGGCTCTGAGAAGGTGGGTCAAAGCCTCTCTTGGTCCGTTGGCTTTCAAAGTGTTGGAAATGTTTTTTCTCTCCAAAGAGAACCATGTTCTCATGTTTCAGATCTCATTGGTTCCGAGCTACAAGGTTCATCCACCAAACAGGGAGTCTAGAGAGTTGGACAGATTTGGAAAGTGAGTCTTTGCCTCCGCAACCTTTGCCCTGAGGTCACTAAACTACCTGGCTCACTTTACTAGGCTTCAGAGAGATTTGACCAAAGAGCTTTCAAATAGTCTCTGAGTCCATGTCTGCTGAGGACTTCAAAACAACATCTTCGCAGCTGGCCACTCTTTTATCCATATCAAAAGCTTTGATGAGGTTGATCTCTCACACAGCTAAAGGTACCTCATGAGCAGCTGATTCAGGCATTGCCATAAGGAGACGTCTGGATGCAGCTGTGCGATTTTGTGAAGTCTTTTAAGTTGTCCTTTATGAAACGCCCTGCTCAATGGCACTTCCCTGTTTGGGCCATCAGTGAAAAATATGCTTACCCACAGCGAGCAAGATAGAAATATTCTGTCTGCCATGGGAATCAGGTTTTCTACACCTCAACTAACTTTTTGTAAGAAGATGTGGTTCCAAAAATCTCAGGGACCTTTCCAAGATTCAAGCATGGATAATTCCTGCAGAGGAGAAAATTTTAATGGTACAGGTCACCCTAGAGTTGGAGGAGTCCTGCAGAACCAGGCCTTCACAGATTTTTTTGGAGAGGCCCTTTCAGTGCTTCCCACCTGTCTAACTCGGGAGGCTGTCAGGGGGTCAATTGTCTCTGCATCCAGAAGCCTGGACAAGTATAACACAAAACACATGGATGCCAAGAATAATATCCAGGGGTTATTACATACCAATTTTCCTTCTTCCATCTTGCAAAAGGAAGAAACTTCCCTGATGTTCCACCCAGTCATAGGAAGGCAACAACACAAGAAATCTAAAAGTTGCTAGACAAAAGAGTCATAAAAAAGGTCCCACCAGATCAAATAGGATTTGGAATTTATTCATGCTTCTTTTTAGTGCCAAAGAAAACAAGGGGACCTGAGACCCATTTTGCATCTAAGCAAGTTGATTCAGTATGTAAAGAAAACAAAGTTCCACATTGTCATGGTTCAGTCAATCCCACCCTTTTTTTAAAAGGACGACTGGATGTGCTGTATAAATCTTCAGGATGCATACTATCATATCAATACAGACAGGCAATCCAGAAGACATTTACACTTTCGGCTAGGATACAGTCATTACCAGTTCAGAGCCCTGCTTTTTATACTCACCACAGCCCCCAGGGTATTTACCAAATGCGTGGTAGAAATGGCAGCTCATTTGAGACTGAAAGGATTCCAGGTGTTTCCATATCAAGATGACTGGCTCCTCACTGCCCTTCCAAGCATCTACTTCTGCATATCACGGACTATTTGCTCTAGATTTACAATTCATGGGGTATAACAATAAGTCATGCCAAGGCAGACCCTTTGTTCTACCAAACCCAATGGCCACAGTGAGCATGGACACTTATCAACTGGGTTGGGGGGAAAGAACGAGGCATTTTGTCCACCAAGAGCCAAAATTGCATATCAATGTCCTAGAGATGAGAACAGTCGTATTAGCATTGCAGATGTTTCAAAATGCTCTTCCCTTGGGGACTACTGCATTTCAGACCAACAATATGTCTGTAGTCTAGTGCATCAACAAACAAGGAGGAACTCTATCTTACTCCCTTTGCAGAGAGGCCATGAGTATATGGGACTGGGAGATCTCATCAGACCACTTTTTAATTGTGATGTAAATTCCAGGGAAGATCAACATGCTAGCGGACAAACTAAGCATATCCATTCTCATGCCTCACATGTGGTCTCTCAATTAGTCTGTGGCGGAGATGATCTTCTGGTGTTGGGGCCATCCTTGTTGCAACCTATTTGCCACTCCCTTCAACAACAACTGCAAGAATTACTTCACTTTTATCCCCTCTCTGGGAGTCACCAAGAGATGCTCTAGTACATGCTTGGCCCTCAGGTGTCCTTTATGCTTCCCTCCTCTTCCTTGATTCTCATATTTTTACATAAAGCAAGTAGATTGAAGAGGTCAGCAATTCTCATTGCCCCTTTCTGGACTTGGCAGGTATGGTTTCCTTTCCTGCGGTCTCTCCATTATCCTCCATGGATACTCTGGATTTCCTTTCTTACCCATCAGGGACCCAGCATCCCAGTATTCAGGCCCTTAAACTAACCGCATGGTTTCTCTACGTCCAGTAATAGTTATCCAGGCTTTCTTACGCTGTACATGATATTGTGTCTTCTCAAAAAGAATCCACCAAAAATGTATACAAAAGCAAATGGAAAAGAAAGATCTCCCTTTTGAAAATTGACCTTTTCTCTCCCACAATCTCCGCTATTCTCCAGTTTTTGACAACTCTTTTTGAAGAAGGAGCTAGTATTGTTACAATTAAACTTTAGATGTTAAGTTGTCTATCTCGCCTTCATTCTTGCTGGATGGGTTCGGAGCCGACCTCGCCCGACTGCCACTCTAAAAGCTCGAGAGTTGGTTCCACCGCTCGAGGCTCCTATATCCCACAATGCTAGGCGAGAGTTACCTCAGATCTCGTTTGCCGCTACAGCGATCGAGGTGTTGGTTTTCTACCGGTTCTTGGTAAGTGACTTTCTTGTAAAGTTAGTGTATTTAAACCCCTTTATTTTTAATTTTTATACTTATTTCCCTTAGTTTAGAGGAATTCTTGCCCCTTTTCTTAAAATTCCTGTTTTTTCCCCACAAGAACTTTAAGTTCTTCCCTCGGGCCTTCAGGCCTTCTTCCTTCCCTAGTGGGTGTGTGTGTGTGTTATTTTCTTAATTTAAAACCTAGTTAGTTGTTTTATTTTATTTTTTTTATTTATTTTATTTTATTTTTATTTTACATTTGTTGACCGGGAGGATCCGACTGGATACATGTCCATTTTCAGCGGAGGCCCGGGGAGAAAAGCTCCAAACATAGGTACAAAAACAATTTGAATAACAGTGAAATATTATTTTACATTCAAAGTTAGAACATATGTTGTTCAATTATAATTAATTTAAAAAGGGAGAGGATTTAGGATAGTAGGGAGAAGTAGGAGAGTCAGGTGTAATGACTGTTAGTATAGCCGAAGGTTAACTACCCGGATTTAGGCAGTGACAATTTCGTATTGTACCCAGATGTGTTTTAGCTTAGCTTTGAATTGACTTAATATAGACATAGATATAATATCATGGGAAGTTTGTTCCAAGTTTTACCTGCAGCATTGTTGAGAAGGAGTCACCAGCAGAGTTATTAGTTTTGAATGTTTGGATTAGGAGACGGTTGGATGACCTCAATGGACGAGGATTGTTGCATAGAGGAAGCAGCATTTTGAGGGAAGGAGCATATTCAGGGTTATATATAATTTTGTGTATAAGGACTAGTAGATTGAAAGAAATAAGGGTAGGAAGCTCAGACCAGTTAAGCTTGGCTAAGTTGGTACAATGATGGGTCCTATATGGTGACCCAGTGACAAACCTAGCAATATGATTGTAGCAGTTAGAGAGTTTGTTCATGACAGTTTTGCTTATGTTATGAAGTAAGGCTTTAGTACAGGAGTGATGAGAGAAGGTGAGTCTGGGCAATGGCCATTTTAGCTTGAGGGTCAAGAAGCTATTTATTCTATATAAGGAGCCTAGTTTCTTATTAATGGTCTTGATCATTTGGTTTATATGTATATCATATTTTAGTTTGTTGTCTATGGTTACCCCTAGTAATTTTGTTGAGAGATCTGGAGAAATTATGGTCCCATCCTTGGCTTGGATAGTAAAATTAAAGGGGCAAGACTTATTTGTTGGAAGAAACAACAACATTTTAGTTTTTTTAGGATTCAAAATCAGGGATTGAGAGCCAGTGTTCTATTTTGCTGAAAGTGGACTGGGTTATCACTTGTAGATCTGAGGGAGTTGTACCAGAGCAAATTAACGTAGAATCATCTGCATATTGTATGCAACTAGCATTAGGAATAACTGTATGGAGATCATTGATAAAGATGGAAAATAATAGCGGCCCTAAAATAGATTTTTGCGGGACTCCCAATGTATTGGGTAGTAAGTTAGAGAGTTTGGTCTGCCATAAAACTGCTTGTTTTCTACCTGATAGGTAGGAAACAAACCATTGTACAGCAGTATTGTCAAGGCCGAATGAGGGCAATGAATTAACTAGAAGTTTATGATCCACCATATCGAAGGCCTTCGACAGATCCAGAAATAATGCAGATGAGATTTTATTATTATTACGATGGGAGTTTATGGTGTTTGAGAAGACAAGGAGGGCTGAGGTAGTGCTATGGAGGGGTCTGAAACCATGTTGGTTATCAGTCAGTAGATGGTTGACAGTTAGGTGTTGCATGAACTGTTTCTGAACACATTTTTCCATTATTTTTGCTAGAGGGGAAAGTATGGATATGGGCCTATAGTTTGAGAGATCAGTGGAAGTGCCTCCCTTGTGGAGAGGAATTGGCCGTAGTCGACTGTGGAGTAGTCTTTAAGCTAAAACTAGACAGGGTGTAATCAGTGTGTTTTTGACTGTGTGTGTGATTGCACTTTCGGAATGTCTAAAGAATCAAAGGTTTCAGGCTTCAAGAAGTGTGATGCGTGCTGTCAGAAAATGTCTCTGACAGACGGTCACACTTCTTGTGTCTACTGCCTGGGACCTTTGCACCTGCAGGACTCCTGTGCTGTTTGCCATGGCTTCAGTCCCAGGGTCCTGCAGGAAAGAAAAAATAAATTAATTTTAAGAGGTTTACTCAAGCCTGAGGATTCCCTTACTGTCTTCAGGAAGCCCTCCAAGGCTTCTAGGTCTTCGGCTCCAGCAACTGAGCCGAGACCTGCTTCTAAACCTCCGCCTACATCGGCTCCGGCTGGAGCCGATGAGTCTCAGTCCACAGTTTCTGTGGTTCCGCTGGAGCCCGTGTCGGCTCCGACCAGACCTTCGGAGCCGACATCTAGAAGAGGTCCAGGTCACCATCCCTTGGCTCCGTTCATTCGGCTCCAGGATCTCCCCTGCTGTCTGAACGGAGCCATAAATCTCACTCCTCTAGGTCATCGAGGCTGTCGGATCATGACCTTCAGAGGGTAGTGAGTCGACTAAGTCCGAGGCACTGGCCCAGATGCTTCAGAGCCGACTCATCAGTCGATGCCTGCCCCTGTCCATCAATATATTCCTCCTCCGACTCCGTTGAGCTCGGAACCGAGACTGTCAATTCTTCTCGGCTCCATCGCGGCTCCGATTTCTTCCTTAGAAGAATCTCGGCCGGACTTCCATCGTCGGCTCGGGGGTGAGTGGCATCGGACCCTTGTTCGACCCGCTCTTCCTCTCGGAGCTCCGCAGGAGTTCGGGGCTCCCATATCGGCCCGGAGCCATCACTGTCGGTGCCGAGGAGGTTCCCAGCGCGGGACCTCTGGCTTTGCCTGACAGGGAGGTCATGCGGAGTGTGTTGGAGCCTGGCTCTACTCCACAGTCGGCTCGTCCCCCCCTCCCTCTCACGGTGCCTCAGGTCAAGTCGACTCACTCCCTCATCCCGGACCGCAGAGAGCCAGCTCCTCAGGAACCCCCTGTGGGATTTCATCCTCTTCGAGGCCTCTCCTGATTTGGCAGAAGAGCCCCTCGGAAGAGGAAGAGGAAACACATTGACTCACCTGAGTCCATCACATCTGACACAGATTTAGATGATTCTTCCCCTTCTGAAGATGTCTCCTTTGCAAACATTCTAGAGATCCTGAAGCAGAGGAAATTGGCAAGCCCTTAACCCTTCGGAGGATGAATCTGTGTATCTTGAGCGTTTTGCTCTCGCCCTTCCACCTCCTGGGTGTCCCCCTTGACCCCTCATGCAGGTGGTTGCTAAAAGGCATGGACGGCTCCTGATTCAGTGGACCCCACTCCCAGGAGACCCTCAAAATTCATAACGGCACCAGCAGACAAACAGTTCTTGACAAAAGGAGTTTCTGTGGATGCTATGGTGGTAGCTGCTGCCACTAAGAAGGAACTAGCTGATCCTTCAGTACCTGTCCATCCACCTAACAAGGAATCTAGGTCCATGGACAGGCACGGAAGCGGATGTTCTCGTCAGCGACATTTACTATGCAGCTGAACTACCTGTGCCATTTCACTTCGTCTTCAAAGGGACTTGATCAAAGCGAGTGACATGTTGAAGGACCCTACAGCTGCGAGTTTTCAAGATAAGATGAACACTCAGCTGGCTACCCATAACTCCATAACCAACTCCTCCATGCGCCTCCTTTCTTATGCGGCTGATGGAGTAGTCAAGAGGGACAGGTGTGGCCTTACGTAGGCATGCCTGGATGCGGCTATGCACTCTTGGACCCCTTCAAGACGTCTTTCACTAACTCCCCGTTTGATGGATCATCTCTCTTTGGTCCTCAAGTGAAAGAAACCTTGACTAGGTGCGAGACTGATGGCAAGACTCTTTCTGCCGCGGAGTCCATTTTCTACTCCTTCTAGACCTTACCCCAAAGGCCAGAAAAGTGGGAAAATGTGGTTCCGTAAACAATCTCAAGGGACTTAGCCTGGCGCACAAAGTGGTTTCCCTGCCAGAGGCAGAGGGGAATAACAATGGTAGAGACGCCGCCCCGAGGCAGGGGGGGCCAGAACCACACACCGGGAGCTTTTCTCTGATAAGCCCTTTCAGCATCCCTGAGGTTGCCCGACTGCCCACCTTCTGAGGCAGTCGGGGAAGATTGTCACTGTACCCAGAAGCCTGGCTATCCCTGACTCAAGACAAATGGGTACAGTCCGTCATTTCGAAGGCTATTCTATCCCCTTTCTTCGCATTCCAAACCAATCAAAAATCCCTTCCAGATGTTCCACCGCTCAAAGGGATCTAGCGGTTTGGAAATTTCAAAACTGCTTGCAAAAGAGCAATTCAGCCAGTTCCAGCAGACCAGCAAGGATCCGGAATCTACTCAAGGTTCTTTTTAGTTCCAAAGAAAACAGGGGACTGGAGACCAATTTTGGATCTCAGTATCTTGAACAGATCAGTCAAGAAAACAAGATTGGATGGTCACGCTGCAATCCATCCTTCCCCTATTGGGAAAAGGAAACTGGATGTGCTCTATAGACCTTCAGGATGTGCTATCACATAAAATGAACAGCGCGCCCAGAAGATTCCTCCGCTCAGGCTGGGAACCAGTCATTTTCAGTTCAGGGCCCTGCCCTTTGGTCTCACCACTGCCCCGGGTGTTTACCAAATGCATGGCAGTGGTAGCTTCTCACCTGAGGCGACAAGGATTCCAGGTGTTTCCATATTTGTACGACTGGCTCCTCACAGCTCCCACCAAGCATCTCCTTCTGATGGCCAGGGATTACACTTTTCGCATTTGTCAAAAGTTAGGCATTTCAATAAATTGCGAAAAGTCTGTTTTGTCCTTTGTCGTACTATTACTTTCATAGGCTAAATCTAGACACAGTAGACACGTCTGCAAGACTAACACATCAAAGAATAACAGACATTCACAAACTGGTCTCACTCCTTTTCAACAACAACAGAATCAAAGCCAGGTTGGTACTGAAAGTGTTGGGAATTATGGCTGCCATACCTCTGCTTCCATTAGCCAGATTCCACATGCGGATCCTTCACTGGATGCTCTTTACACAATGGTCATACCAGCAACTTCCAATGTCCCACACCATTATGATCAGAAATCATCTCATGTGGTGGATGTCTTCCCCTCAGCTCTTGTTGGGAAGACCCTTTGTTCCACCCTCCGGTTGCTACTCTGACAACGGATGCCTCCCTGATCGGGTGGGGGCATTATCAGGGCAGGACGGTCCAGGGCACATGGCAACCAAACGAATGCCACTTGCACATAAATGTTCTGGAGATGAGAGCAGTGCTTTTAGCGTTGCAAGCCCTTCAAGACTCTCTTCCTTTGGAGCGATTGCAATCCAGACAGACAATATGTCTGTAGTGTGGTACATCAACAAACAAGACGGAACCAGGTCCTACCCCCTGTGTCGAGAAGCACTCAGACTGTGGCAATGGGCGATTTCTTCTCAGCGGTTTCTGATAGCAAATTGCGGACAAGTTGAGGAGAGCTATCCTCATGCCTCACGAGTGGTCTCTGAAAGACTCTGTTGTGTGAGAAATTTTCCTCAAGTGTGGTCAGCCTTGCTTCGATCTTTTGCTACTCCCCAAAACAGCAAGTGCAGAGAATATTTCACTCTATTCCCTTTACCAGGCCAACCCAGCAGAGACGCCTAGTCCAAGTTTGGCCCGGGGACTTCTGTATGCATTTCCTCCTTCCCACTAATCTCTCAAGTAATACAGAAAGGTATGGCTCAGAAGGCCTCATTGATCCTCATTGCTGCGTACTGGCCTGGACAGGTGTGGTTCCCGTTTCTACATCGATTTCTATTGAGCGACCTTGGCATCTGGACCTAGTTCCAGATCTTTTGATCCATCAGTCGGGTCAGTTTCATCGCTCCCTCCCTCTCTGAACCTCACTGCTTGGTTCCTCCAGTTCCAACCTTAGCCAGGCTTCCTCAATTATCTCACTCCATTCGAGATATTTTGATAGCTTCCCATAAATCTTCCAAGATTTATTTGGAGTAAGTGGAAACGCTTCACATATTGGGCTCAAGGAAGGACATAGATCCTTTCACTGCTTCCATCCAAATAGTCCTTGATTTTCTAGCTGAACTCTTCCATGCAGGTTCATCTCCCTCTACTCTTAAAGTTCAATTGGCAGCTATTTCTAACTTTCATGTGGGTATTTCTGAATCTGCCTTAATGTCCCACAAGCTTTGCAAAGCCTTTTTGAAAGGAGTTTTTCTTCTCAGACCTCCTATAAGAAATCCTCCTTCTCCTTGGGACCTAAATTTAGTTCTTACTTCTTTGATTCTTCCCCTTTGAACCTGCAGTCTCCTGTTCTTTAAAATTGCTATCATGGAAGACTCTCTTTCTGGTAGCTATTATCAGCTAGGAGAGTTTCAGAGCTTCAAGCACTCAGCTGTCGACCTCCTTATCTATTGTTTCATAAGGACAGAGGTCAAATCTAAATCAAAGCATTGACCTCCCTGTCTTTTTCCAGAATATTCCAATAGGTCTGAACAAAAATTACACTGCCTGGATGTTCATCGTCAATTGAGGTACTATTTGGATAGAACAAAACAATTCAGAAAATCTGACCAGCTGTTTGTCTCCTATGCGGAAGGCAGAAAGGGACTTTCAGTTTCAAAGGTATCATTATCCAGATGGCTAACATCTTTGATTTCCCTTGTATATGAAATTAGACACCAAAACTGCCTAATAAACCTAAGGCCCATTCCACCAGAGCTTTGGCTACTTCTTAGCCTTCCAAGACAGACTGCCTATTGACACCATTTGTGCAGCTACTTGGGCTACTCCTCACACTTTCATTTCTCATTATAAGTTGGATTTAGCTTCTAGGCATAGAGCTAACTTTGGTTCCACTGTTCTCAGGAGTCTGTTCCGTTAGGCCACCGGGACAAGGTGCTAGGGACCTTGGTCCCATCCAGCAAGAATGAGCGGATAGACATAGATATATAGTTCTTATGTTCTTACCATAACCATCCATGCTGTCTCTTCGCTTCTTCTCTTTCTTGCGTCCCACCCTCCGTCGCCCTGGCCTGGACAGACCTAGAGGAGTTGTGATTGTGACCTCTCTTTGTACCACCTCTTTTATTAGGCATATGCTGTTGTGCATATTTCCTGGATGAGGATTTAGGTCACCCTTCTTTCTCCCTGGTTTCTAGAGGTGGACTTTGTTTATAGCTGTTCTGATACTATTATAAGCTGGGGTTAGCTTACAAACGAGATCTGAGGTAACTCTCGCCTAGCATTGTGGGATATAAGGGGAGCCTCGGGCAGTGGAACCAACTCTCGAGCTTTTAGAGGGTTGGCGGTGAGGCCAGTCGGCTCCGAACCCATCCAGCAAGAAGAAGGCGAGAAGAAGACAACTAACATGGAACGTTATGGTAAGAACATAACTTCTATTTTGCAGCAATTTCTAATTTTCATTTGGGGAGATTTTTTTCTCTGGCTTCATCTAAATTTTGTAAAGCTTTCCAGAAACTTATTTTTCTTCTAAAACCTCTGATAAAGGATCCCTCACCACCTTTAGGATCTGACAGTTGTGCTTCAAGGTCTAACTCAGAAACCATTTGAACATTCAACTAAATCTGATTTTGAAATTCCTGTCATGGAAGACAGTTTTGTAAATCGCCATTACTTCTGAAAAGAGAATGTCTGAACTCGAGGCTTGCCCTTCAAAGGTTCCTTACATCATTTTTCATAAGGATAGGGTATCCTTACGCACTAACGCTTCCTTTTTACTTAAAGTAGCTTCTGAAAATCACATTAACCAATCCATCCACTTACTAGTTTTCTTTCCAAATTTTTCAAATAAAGGGGAGAGCACATGCTACGTCTCCTTGATGTGCACAGACAACTGTGTTTTTTAACTTCACAGGATAAAACATCAGATTTAAGTTATGTGCTTACATAACTAGGCATCTGTGTTGTCCATTTTCATTCTTCCTGAACTTCCCTCCCATCCATTCCCCATTCATTTTTCTGGAAAGACCTATTGGACTGTAATGGAACTTACAGTTCCGAGTTTGAACCCTGCCTTTTCTCTCGGTCTTTATCTGTCTCTGTTTAACTATGGGGATATATGGCAGCAGACTCGATCTGAGGCAGTGGGGATAAAATAGGGCATTATGAGTAGAAGGAGGAGTTCGAGAGCTGGATCCAAAGTCTGGAATGTGCAGCCAAGTTGGTTCCAAACCTATACATTAAGGAAGAATGAAAATGGACAACACATATACCTTTAGCAGCCTTAGAAGATGCTTTTAATGCAGCCAACAGTTTTGCATACGATCAGCTGCCAGCCCCTAGGAAATTTGACAAATTATATAAAGTTCTAGAAACCTACAAATTTCTGTTTAGAAATCCCAGGTCAGATCTTGCCATTTTCCCTTTCAAAATCAGATTCTTCCTAGTGTCTTATGGCTTCTCATCTCATTTATTCAGACAAAGATGGTAGAGCATTTGATATGTTCAGAAATGAGATGTATACTATATTCAATATTAAACCCTCCTTCTCCATACAGTCCCTTAATAACACTCCCATTCAGGTAGAATCCAGCACTAAACTATTAGGTGTAACCATTGACGATCAGCTTAAATTTGACTTGCATGTTAATAACTGTATCAAAAGACTCATTCAAAACTAGGGCTCCTTTACCATAACAAGAAATTGCTTACCTCTGAAGCCAAGATTACTCTCTCTCTTACCTACCTTCTACCTAGTCTAATGTACAATTCTCAAATCCTCACAAATATTAACTCAGCACTCCTGACCAAACTTGAATCTACCTACAACAAGGTAGCTAGATTTGCTGCCCAACAAACCTACAAATCCCATCACTGTCTCTTAAACACCTAAACTGGTTGAATTACCCCACCAGCTTCTTCTCTCTCAGCTCCAGATCATCCATTCTGTCCTATACCAGCCTTCCTACTGCCCAGCACTATCCCCTCTCAGCTCCCATTATTCTCCCTCCAGACCTCTCCGAAGCTCTAACCAAGACCTACTACAAATCTACAAACCCAAGTCTAAATTTGGACACAACATGTACAGCTATCACCCCACTATTGCCCGGAATAGACTCTCACTAGAAATCAGAACCCTTACACATCCTAAACAATTTAAGACAGCCACCAATGAGCACTTTAAAAGTCACTGGTCCTAGTACTGCACTCTACCTCCTTAAACATCCCCTGCTTCTCATACCTTAATCTATTTTCTGCCCTTAACTCACTCTTCTCACTAGCTCTCTCTAATCTTCCTTCGCTACTCTTTCTACTGTCTTCTAAAATCTATTAAGCAAGTCGTCTCAGAGAAACATTCTATTGTAATTGTCTTGCCTTCATGCAACTACATTATGATAAAACTGGCTTTTTGTAACCACTTACCCCAAAAACTATATTCATCTTAATGACATATTTCTTTTTATGCATCTTTAAATAGTTATGCTATACTCCTGATTATTGACACTGTATAACATTATATTGCTACTTAATGCTTTGTAATAATCCTGTAACATTGCTGTTTAAAGAAAGGTCTCTTCAACTCAGTTGGACAGTGTCAGTCAACAAATGTAAAATAAAAAAATAAATAAAATACTCTTTCCACTTTAACTGCACAAACAGTGGAGGGAGACTTTTTAATTTAGGCATAATAGAAGAGCCGGATTGTAACAACTGAAAGATTTTAAATAAGCCCTTGGCAAAATCCTTGGGATTGGCGGAACAAACATATATTTAACTTTGTGCTTCCTCTTCCTGGGAGTTTCTCTGCCAGCTATCAGTCTCCTCCCCTTCTGTACTCTGCCAGCTCTTCACTTCCCATCTTGGCACTAGATTACATCTAACACTTGGGTACTTACACTTGTGCAGAAGGAGCAACATCTGGCAGTTGGTGCTGAGCTTTGTCAAAAGGGAAATTCATTGGTGGGTAAAATCAATTATCCCTCAATTCATATTCCACCAACCTTCCTCTGTAACCACAGATGTGGCATATTTTGCATAGAAGACTTTTCCCAAAGGGATGAAAGTGCAAGGTCTTTGAAACTATCATGAGAAAAAAGAAGCACATAAACTTAAAATAAATTATGTCAAATCACTTAACTATCTCTGGAGTACAGGTTCTCTGTTACTCATCACAAGTAAACACTACATCGACTCACCAAAAATAGTACTGGTAATTACCTTTTAGCTGAGGGCAACAGTGGCTCTCCTTTCCTTTCAAGATGGCCAGGTGCAGTTACCACAAGCTTCCTCTAAGGATGGACTTGCATAAGATAGGGGTTAGCAGACCCACCCGAGCCTTCAAGTTATTCACCTCAGTCTGGATGATAGAATTTTAATGCCCTTTAGGCCTCTTTTCTCTTAGGACTTACGTCAGGTATTTAAGGAGGGCTTATCTGCCTGTGGATACTCCCTTATTTATATCTAGTGAAGTAGTTTTTGAAAGGGGTATTACATATTCATCCACCTAAAAAACAGGTGGCTCCTCCATGTCTTCTTCACTTTGTACTGGAAAACGTAAACTTTTTTTTTCCTTTTGGACCAGCTGTCGAGGCTGATTTAAAGTTCTTGTCAAGGAAAACAGTTTTGCTGATTGCTCTGACTTCTGCAAGGGCAGTATCTATGTTACAAGCTCTTAGATTGACTCATTTGTCATAAATATAGAGCATCTTTGAGAATCAACACTTCTTTAATGCAAACGTGGTTTCAAAGTTAGTGTTAATCAGTCTGTCCATCTCCTTGTGTTCTTTCCAGAACCAAAAAATGCAGGAGAGAAAATTCTGCACACTCTGGACATCCACATATGACTCTTATACTATATTTACAGGAAAAGGGACCTCATAAATTCTAATCAAATGCTCTATTCTTATGAAGGTAAGATGAAAAGACAGTTTGAAAAACAAAACAGACCATTTCAAAATGGCTGCCCCATGTCATTCAGTTTTGTTGGCCTTATCATGGCAAAACACTTCAGCAAAGTCAGAGGCTATTCTCTGTGGGCTATGGCTGCTTTTGATGCATTTTTGAAAGGGGTGTACTCTAGAAATATTCTCAAAGCAACAACTTGGTCTTTTCCTTCATACTTTTTCCATACACTACAAAATTGACCATTTGTTTAGGGCCTGGACAGTGTTTGCTTGAACCATTCCCCAGGGGCTCTTAGACTCTGATAGTTCATTCTCCTCCCTTTCTTTCCAAGTTTTACTATGTGTCTCATATAGCTTAGGTACTGCAGGAATGGTCTAATGATGAACTTATTATGTGAGTACCGTTGCAATACAACCCTCCTCTTTTGTTTTGTTTATTTTGCCAGGGTGGGGATCACTATCTTACCCTCTTCTAATATATTCTTTTCTTAGCAGGGCTCTAGACTGTCTTCTTTCTGAGGCAAGAAAGCTCTGATTTGTGACATCTGTATATCTGTGTTTATATGGGTTCACTCTCGAGTACTAACAGGTTTACAGCACACAGAAGGTGCCATATAGCTTTGGATGTTGACCAGGTGTCCGACCCTTGGCAGGATATGTCCCCTGTAGCATATCTAATGATATAGTAAGTTTACTTACACAATTGTACTTTGTTCATAAAAATGAAAAAAATGCTTCCCAATATATTTCCAAATTTCCCACAAACCCTCACTGTCTTTTATTCCATGATTTTGCATATGATTCTTCACCTTCTGTTGCTTAAGCCTTAGAGCTAAATGCTTTTGTTCTTTGTTGTTATTTTACAACATCTAACATTGTAAGAGTTATCTTAGCTTGTTTTACCCTGTAACCTAGTACTTTATATTTCCCTGTAACCCAAACACTTAAGTTCAACCCCTTTCTAAATCACTTCTTCCTGGGCCTGCAGTAGCTTTGCATATAATCTGTTGACTTTTGAATCAACTGATGTTGATCATTCTCATTGCTGCAGTAGCCTTTTTGCTATTGTGAGTTGTTGCCTGCTTAGGAAACAACAATCAGCCAGCTTCACAAAGCTCTAGCTCCTCACCACACTTTTACCCTTCCCTCTCACTGATGATTGGGCAGCCCAGAGTAGGGAAATCAGCAGTCTGAGTGAAGAAATATTCTATATTTCTTGCCACCTCCATTAAAAGCAGTTCTGGAGTTTCACAGGAGCAGCAGTTGGCTACATTACTGGTTTCTGTAACCCTTTCATACAGAAAATATTGCATTTTCAAGTATTTTGTTCTGTAGAATACCAGCAAATTTGTTAATATCAGAAGCTTCCCGTTAGAAAATGTTATTTCTAGAAATGGGCTTATTATTGAATACTGGGGTTGTGTTTGTGAAAAAATGCATTGCTTTTGAGACATTTTGTTCTGAAGCGTAAGGCTTTAAAGTTTGGGAAGTGTTTTTTATGTACTTCAAACACTGTTTGAGTGTTGTGGAGCTTGTGTACACTTTATGACAGCTTTCCTTCATTATTTTACTACTTGAAACATATTGTTTGAAGGTATTATGTTTAGGCATCTAAAAATGTATTTTTGTTTGTTGCTTGTGTACACTTCTTGATGACTTATCTGGATTTCTAGTCTTCTCTCAGGCCACTTTCTTTCTGTGATAAGGACTTAGTTCTGACAAGGTTGTGGTGTTTTGCTTGTGCTTTTACTTTTGAATTTTAAGTGACTGTGTGGAGAAACACCCAGACCCAAGTGTGTGCTTCTTGTGAACACTTGCCTGAAAAATCATATTCCCAATGACTCTTCCCAGCACCACTTACTGCCATTCATGCTTCTTCCTCTGCTACAGCATAGATTCTTAATACTGGTCCTGATGTTTCTTCTACCATTGTACCTTGAATAAAAAATTGCGGAATCAGGAATCTTGCCTACACCGCTGACTCATATGGTGCCTCAACATCTGATGGGTGACTTTGCAGTGGCCATATGTTGTTCCTCAGACCACTCGCTGGTTTCTCCGGGTTCCTCTGTTGTAAGTCCCTTCTGCCACCATGGATGGTTGTAGGCTATGTCCTCTGTGGCTGTACCAGTATCAGATCTGGGCATGGGAGAAACATCATCTTTGGGTCTGGGAGTTTCTCATGGAGGTTCTTTTTCAAAGTGACCAGGTAATAGACCTTTTGCCTAGGATCAAGTGTCATCTCTCTGTCAGTGTCCTTTCAGGGATGTTCTCTTAGGGAAAAAAAGCAAACAAAAACTTACACATTGCTCATCAAAAGATATTTTGCCTGTTCATAAGGATGCTTTTTTTACCTTAGCCAGGAGTTTATTACAGACTTTCTATCCTGGAGAGCAGAAATCCATAACAGACATTAACTAGATCAGTATATTCCTGGGGAAGGTATGTCAGATGATTCTTTTATAGATGGAGACAGGACTTTTTCATTATGTGATTCCCAAGGCTATATGATTCAGAGGAAAGTTTATCCTCTCCAACTCCATTAGAGGAGTTTTCTTTTTCTATGGCTAGTTCCAGAATGAATGACATATTTTTGTGTTATCAAGTGGATGTTCCCCCTAAGCTGCAGAGATATTATGAACTGCCGCATGTGGATTTACCATATGCTGCGCCAGTTTCTCTTATTATACCAGCATTGGAGGATGTGTTAAATGCTGCTTGCAAAAATCCTGACCCTTCAGCCTTCAGTCCCAGAAAAGGCAAAACATTAATACCGACCCTTCTTCTGCAAACTAGATGGTTAGATATTAGACAGATTTCATAAGAGAATTTCCACCTTTTGGTTTATGCTGTCGGGTGTTGACAGCTTGTGGGATTGTGTTTCTGCCACACTACCTTCAGAATGTAGGTCCTGTCTGAATCCTACAATTTTTAACCTGTCTTGGGTGTCTAAACATGTGTAAGTTTTTGCAGTTATTGTGTCTATTGCTACTGTTTTGAGGAGATATTCCTGGCTACATGCACAATAGTTTTCTGATGAGGTAAAGTCTGAGATTTCAAACGCTACATTAGACGAGGAGGTTTTTGGTAGTACTGCTACTCAAGGTGTTCATCATTCCCACTACACAAACCAAGAAAAAATTCAAACTAAAACGAAGGCACAAAAAGAGCTGGAATCCACGCCAAATTCAGGACTTTAATTAAAACACTTGTAACTTTAGCTACACGCTTTCGGAGAATGCAATGACCATTCATTGCATTCTCCGAAAGCATGTAGCTAAAGTTACAAGTGTTTTAATTAAAGTCCTGAATTTGGCGTGGATTCCAGCTCTTTTTGTGCCATCATTCCCACTACCTCAGTGGCAATTTGGATTATCTGCTAAGGTGACTCAGTACGGACCATCTTTCAAAAGCTCAGAATCCTCTCCCTCTCTTCCTGTGGCAGCTGCTTGGCTGAGCATATCTTGAAAGGGAAGCTTTTATCTGTAGTGGGATGTGAGTATTCAGCCCTTTTCTGCCCTCCAAAAAGAGTCTTCTGACTCTTAACAGGATATAGAGCTGATTTTCCCAGCTTACTGCTCAGAAAAGCCCCATTTAAGGACATCTTTCTAGTTATTTTATTATTGATATTATAATTCTCTTTCTACTTTTATGTTTATTGAAAAATGTTTAATATTTTATTTGTGTCAGCATTTACAGTAATTAAATCAAAAGGTGCTTCAACAAAGTATTAATTTGAGTGTGCACACTTATGCAACCAACTTATTGTGCGTTTTTTATTTTTTATATTTTTTCCCCTAACAGATTTGTTTTTCAATTAAATTGTACAGGTTATAGGTCACATTAAAGGTGGAAAAAGTTTTGAAATGTTTAATTTTGGCTTCATTTTTTATATCACAAAAACCTGACATTTTAACAGGGGTGTGTACACTTTTATCCACTGTAGATATTGTCTCAAGAAATGCTGCTACTCCTTTTGTTTCAAGGTGGTATGCTTGGTTACTTAATCAGAACTTCTCAGATTATTTAAAAGCTAAAGTTTTAAATGCATCTTGAAGTTCAGAATTGCAGTTTGGACTCTGTGTTACACAGATTCTCAAACAGTGGGTTGATAGAGTCAAATTAATGCATGGAGTGTCTAGGATGTTTCATCTACTGCATTTCTCCCCATATAAGGCATCTTCCTTCAAGGGATAAAAAAGCCAGCCAAACAAAATTCAGGGATCCAAATGGAAATAACAAGATAGTTGTTTGAAACCAAACGAGGGATTTCTTTCTGGAAAAGACTCAACCCCCTGCTAAGGAATGACTATGCCGAGTCACAGAACACTCCGATCCCCCCTCCCACATTTACTTCTCTTCCTTCTTCCCCAGGCTGTTTCTTAGCCCTGCAGCCTGGCTACAAACAGTCTCAGACAAATGGAATCTGAGAATAATTCGTAGAGGATACACTTGGCTTCGATAGAAAACCCTCTTTCTTTCAGGGTAATTCTCCCACTCCCAACAGAGCTGTTTTCCCCAGTGTTCCATCACATATAGAAACAGGGTCGTAGAACAAGTGCCTGCGATATGCACAGGATTTTACTCTAGAATCTTTTTGGTACCAAAAAAGGAGGATTTCTGGAGATTTGTCCTAGATCTATCCTTTCTAAACCCATTTGTCCAAGTTCCAAAATTCAAAATGCTTACCTTACAGTTTGTCCTAGTGTTGCTTCCATGTTGACTGTAGATCTCAAAGACACTTCTAATCGTATTCCTATCGCTCCCAGTTTTAGGTATGTTTTGAGATTTGCTGAATCTTATTCTGCATTACCCTTTGGGCTATCTACTGCACCTTGAGTGTTTACAAAGTTGTCTGGCTGAAGTGGTTGCCTATTACAGAACCCTAGGCATTCACATTTTGCTTATATAGGTAGATTACTGATTTGTGCAGATTTTGTATCCAGGTGCTTAGAGTCCTTAGACAAGGTCACATCCTTACTTTCCCACCTGTGCTTCAAATTGAACCTTCAAAAGTCCTGCTCACATCTCTCAATGAATTGTGTTTCTGGGATGTTAGATAGACACAGTAAAAGGATGGCCTTTGTGCCACAAGACAAAGTTATAGACATGGCTTCAGCAAGAGTGTTCCTCAAAGTTCTAGGCCTCATGGCATCAGTGATCCTCATGATACCACTAGCCAGACTGCACATGAGAAAAATTCAGTGGTACTTGAAGAGTTGTTGGACCCATCACCGTCATCCCTTGGATTTCCAGGTACCAGTATTGGGATTTGTGAAGCAGAAATTGCAGTGGTGAAAGGATCAATAGTCTCTAAATCCAGGACTCCCTTTCTCTTTTGAGACCCTAGACCAGTCTGCCAAGATGGACTCCTCAAATTTTGCGTGGGCAACATTATTCATGGGAGTTCAGGTACAAGGCATGTGGGGCCCTCGATGTTATCAGTGAGTCATGCCTTAAATGCTCCTCACCACTTATGGAATCCAGGTGTTGTTCTAGCATTCACAGACAATACTGCTGTGATGTGGTATGTGAGCAAGCAACAGAGGCACAAGGTCTTACCCTCTTCGCCAGTTGACAGTGATAGCCTTGGAGCTGGTTCTACAGCATTTTTTCAGCCTTCAGGCCTTGTATATTCTGTCAGAGCAAACACTGGCAGACAGAGTAAGCAGATCCTTGACAGACTCTCGTAAGTGAAAGCTCTATGTAGAGGTCTTTCAGGACTTGATCCAGATATGGGGAACACCTCAAGTAGATTTATTCACCTCCTTTCAATATAGACAACTGAAAAATTATTTTCAAGACATTTTTGCAGCCATGTTTGGGAGACAGATGTTCTATCATTTTCATGGTTGAGGATGTTCCTGTATGCATTTCCACCCTTTCCAGTGATTTCCCAGGTACTTCTAAAGATTCAGAAAGCATTTCCAAAAAACATTGTGATTAATCCCCTTTTGACCCAAGCAGAATTGTTTCTCCCATTTAATGGAATTGGCCAAGGGCTGTTACCACAAGCTTATTACAGACTAGATTTGCTCACACAGCTTTAGGGGGCAACTCGTACACCCATACCTAGACCAATTGCAGCTGACAGCTTGGATGATTCTATTTTGATACATTTTAGGCACTTGTTCCATGAGAATGTGCAGGAGTTTAAGGAGGCAAGAAAATCTGCAACTAGAAAATCATATGTGTATAAGTGGAGAGGTTTTATAGGTGGTGCCTAGCAAATTAAGAATAGTCATGTAAAATCTTACTACCATAACCATAGATGTGCTTCCCTTCCATGTTGCAGCATTCATAACATGAGGGATTCCCTGCCTAAACGACCCGAATGTCTGGCCAGTATACCAAAGACTTAAGCTCCTGCTAGGTATGTGTGACATTGCACATAGGATACAGCCAATGTATGCCATAAAGGTGCAACGCCTGCGTGTACCATCCTCAAAACTGAATTCACCAGTCAGAACCCCAGTCCAAGGACAAGATGAAAGGCATTTATCATCCAAAAAAGAACATGTGGGAAGGTGGGTGAGGTAGAATACTGCAACACGGAATAGAAGTGCATCTATGGTTATGGTAAAATTTTACACAACTATTCTGTGTCTTTCTAGTCCCATGTTGCAGTATTCATAGCATGAGGGAGAATACCAAAGCTCATGAGTGGAAAAGGGAGGTTGGAGCACAGGAAGTCTCCATAAAAACTTGCAGAATTGCCCTGGAAAAACCTGCCCTGGATCTGGAGACAGAGTCCAACTTGTACTGTTTAGTGAAGGTGTGGACAGATGACCAAGTAGCTGCTTCCAGAATAGAGGCAGTGTCCAGTCCCTTGAAGAAGGCCCCAGAGGAATTAACAGCCTTAGTGGACTGGGCCTTAACTGCGAAAGAAAGTGTTTTCCCCTGAGAAAAGTAGCAGCAAGAAATGGCTTTTGATATCCAAGAGGAAATTGTCTGTTTAGAGACAAGCTTACTCAACACCCTGGGGTGAAAGGAAACAAACAATTACTCAGACTTTCTAATGGATTTGGTCTTATCCAGGTAAAAATCTGAGTTGTCTGTGTACATCCAAAGTGTGGAATACCCTCTCAGTAGAAATGAGAGATCCCTTTTCTTGTGTGAGAAGATCCACCCTGTGAGGTAAGTTGTGATGACTGCCCTTGGCTAATTGCAGAGGAAAAAGGTAGGTAAGTGAATGTACTGGTTAAGGGACAAGTCATTAACCACTTTAGGCATGAAGGAGGGATTGGTACGAAGAAAAACCCTATCTCTGTGGAAACTCAAAAAGGGTTGTGAAGCCATTAAGGCTTGAAGCTGAGAAACTCTCGTAGCAGAGGTGACGGCCAACAGAAGAAGAGTTCTCCATGTGCAGAGTTTTAAAGAAGCAGAAGCTGCAGGTTCAAAGGGAGTCAGTTTTTTCAGAACAAATTTTAAATCCCAGGGAGGAGTTACAGGTTTCCTGGGAGGTCTGATGTGCAGGACACCTTTTAATGAAAGCTCAACTTCTAGTGTAAAAGCTTAAGGGGAGATAAAGGCAGACATGCAGAAATGACCGGTAAATTTGCTTTAACTGAAGAATTAGCCAATCCAGCCTTGAGCAGCTCACACAAGTAAGACAAAACTAGGGGAATATCCACTGAAATGGATTTGGTTGCTTGTTAAGACATCAAATGGAGAACCTCTTCCATTTAGACAAATAGGATATCCTGTTCTCCTGCAGGACTAGAAGCACATCCTCAGAGAAAAGGTGTCTGAAAGGAATCAGAAGCCTTTCACTCAGTGTCAAATTCAGCATTGTTAGATGTGGGTGAATGAGAGATCCCTCTTGTGTGAGAAGATCCACCCTGTGAGGTAAATTGTGATGACTGCCCTTGGCTAATTTCAGAGGAAGAGGGAACCAATACTGTCTTGGCCAAAAAGGGGTCATTAGCAAGACTTTTGCTGAATCTTCAACAAGACTCTGAATAAGTGGGAAGGGGGGAATCCATAGAGAAACATCCTTTTCCATAAGAAACAAAGGGCATCCACCTTCCATACCCGAGAGTATGGAGCTGTGGCACAAAATTTTGGAAGTTGTGTGATCAGAGAGGAGGCAAAAAGATCTATTTGAGGCGTACCTCACCAGTGGAGAATGTCCAGAAACACATCACTGCAGATCATCCATTCGTGGGCCTGTGTCATGGATCTGCTCAGTGTCAAAGTTACCTTTTCTTGTAAGGCAATCTCTCAAAGCTTGTGGAGCTAACCTGCAGAGAAGGTAACACTTTATCCCCACCCCACCCCCATTTGCTCACATACAAAAGAACTGTGGTGTTCTCAGGGAGCCGTTTCAAGAGTGCTGGTAGAAGAGATGAATATGAGGCCTGAAGTGCCAAAGCCGGAGCTTTCATCTCTTTGATGTTGATGTGTTGTTTTATACGAGACCACAAGCCTTGGACCTTTAGGTTCCCCAAGGGTGCTCCCCACCCATGTCTGAGGCATCTGTAAACAGCTCCTGAATGGGGTCTTGTGGCTAAAGGGGGAGACCTGGATTCTGAGTTAATTGTTGAATCCATCGATGTAATTCCTTTTTCAGGCATGGAAGAAGTGGAAGAACAAACTCCAGAGGATGAGCATGCTAAGACCAAAGTGTTTTCAGGAACCACTGGCACTTTCGCATGTGAAATCTGGCTAGGGGCAGCACTGGAATAACTGAAGCCAAGAACCCTAACATCCTGAGAAACTCTCTGGCTGTCAAGAAGGTAAGAGGAAGCAACTGCTGGAAGAAGGTCAGCAGAGACTGCATCTTTTTCAGTCAGAAAGGCCATCATAAGGTCTATCCTTAACCTGCAGCCCAGGAAGACTTGATCCTGAGAAGGGGTTAGTGAAGATTTATTGTATTTGATAGTGAATTCTAGACTCAGGAGCAAGGAGATGGTGGTTTGAAGGTTCTGTGCAGGATGTCTGCATGTTTTGCCTTGATAGGGAGGTTATCCAGGTAAGGGTAGATGAGAATTCCCTGTGGTCTGCAGCAGATAATGACAGGAGCCAAACACTTTGTGAATACCCTTGGAGCCATAGAGAGTCCAAAAGCTAAAGCACAAAACTGAAAATGAGAGGAAGCAACAGAAAACCGTAAGAATTTCCTGAATAGAAGGTGAATGGAAATATGAAGGCATACATCCTTGATGTCTAGGGAAACCAGAAACGCCTGAGTGAGCAAGAGAGGGAACAGAGTTTGTAGTGTGAGTATCCTGAAGATGTGAACTTGTAGGAAAAGACTGAGCTGGGACAAATCTATTATTGGTCTCCAAGGACCATATTTCCTGGGGACTAAGAACGTCCTGGAGAAGAAGCGTTTTCCTGTTTCCATGGAGGGAACTTCTTGAATAACTCCCCCTGTGAGATCAAATCTTAAATCACCTGTGGAAAGAGATGGATCTGGTCCCTTGGGGGTTGTGAGATGCCCATGAAGGGAGGAATGGATTTCCAAGTCATGTAATTGTTTTGGGCAATGAACAGGACCCATTTGTCTGTGGTAATGCTTGTCCAGGTAGATAGGGAGTGAGAAAGGCACTGGAAGAGAAGGAATTTTGTGAGTATGGCCAGGTAGACACAGGCTACCTTGCTTGTCTGAAAAGGTAGTCTCAGATGGCTGAGACCTAGCTGAAGTCTGTTTGCGTGAAGTCTTCCTCTGAGATTGAGAAGAAGCTGGGGTTCTTTGCCTTATAAAGTTAGGCTTTGAAGGGTATTTTGGAACTTGGGAGACAAGAATATGTTTCAGTTCCTTGAGTTCTTTCCCTTCCTGTTGGAGTGTTTTGAGCATGGTGGCTGCATTTTCGCCAAAATGGCAGAGACCTCTGCAGCGTCATAACTGCATTTAATGGAGTGTCTGGTAACTTGGGAAGAAAGTGTCAGGAGTGAAGAGAATTGGGATTTAGCTGCTGAGTCTAGAAGTACTGTAAGGAACTTAGAAGCCTGAGAAAGTAAGGCCAATACATACTTAGACATATGCCCATTCTTTGCACAGCTAACTTCTCCAAATTCAGATGTCTTCTCAAAGGCCATTTGGCTAAAAATTGGTTATGCTCCTGCTCAGCACCAGGCTGACCACTCAGTAAATCTACTTTACTTCAAGCATGTTCATCCTACAATATTTCCTCTCTGTGTTATCTCTTTGACTATTTTTTTTCCTTTTGGAACCTATCACTAGCTTATTACAATTTATCTTTATTGTAATTGTTTAATTTGGTAAGGCTAACACCTCACCTCCTAAGTAGAAAGACATTAATGTCTTGTTCTTATGTCATGTCCAAAATTTATAATCTATATCAGGGACTAAGCATCTTTTTACTGCTTTTGCTTTACTGCTGTCTGCTTTTTATTCACTCATTTCAAATGTATTACAGTTTACTTTGTAATTTGGAGTTTTTCTCCCTAGGCCTCCACTGAAAACGGGTTGATTGGACTCATTCGGACACTCCTGGTAAACAAATGTAGAATAAATAATTAATGTGAAAAAAATGTAAACTCAGCTTAGATGGAAAATATGACCAAGAAAAACACAAAACCACCTCCTGGAAGCAAGAGGAACACCCAAGTAAACAGTCAGTGGAGTGTGAACACACAAAGATTTATTAAATCCACAGCAGAGTTGGTAAGTGCTTTCATCCTGACAAGTGTAGGACTTTAACAAAACCAAAGTGCCTGCCAACTTGCAACAGTTAAATAGCGCAGACATTAATTATACAATCAAAATTAGAGATATTCATAAAACAGCCTTAAAAAGCACATAAAACACAGGGTGAACTGATGTAAAATACAAGTCAAACACTTAGTGTGTAACTGTCAACACTTAGTAGAGTTGTCTCATTGAGAATTGAACTCTTAAATAAAAATAAGTTATAAAATGGATGTCCTATCTCATAAAATCGGCACCAAAGACATGTGTGCATTCATTCCTGGGGGGCTATTGGTGTTGAGCATTAGCTGCCACCTAAACTCACTTTTACCTGTTTCATTTGACCAATTGACTCCCCTGATATTTTTCTTAATAATCTCCAGTATACCAAACTTGAAGCAATTACAGGCATCACAAAAAATATGTATTTATATAGGGAATTGTTGTTATTGTGGGTTTCTATAGCGTAAAGGTGTTCCTAAATTCTTTTATGCAGATACCTTTCAGTTTTACTAATGTAAAACCCATTACAACCCTGACAAGCGCAAACATAAACTAGCCCTATACTGTCACAGTGTCCTCCCACTAAATTGACTGTCCGAAGGGGATTACCGATCAAGATATCTGTTGCATTCAAAACAAAGGAACAATATTTACAGGAACCACATCTCCTTGTTCCCTTAGTAACAGTTTGAGTAGTGAGTGGGTGTTCAAATAAGAACTTCAAATTATGTCCTACCTTGTGTGAAAAAATGGCTTATTGCCCAATATATACTATAAAGTTCACTGTTGCATTCCAATATCACCCAGTGTTTTGTCAAAATATTTCTAACTTTCTGGCCAAAGGAGCCCAAATAAGTGACCATAGAATGTGTAAAAGTTTGATTATTTGTTCGTGCCCCTTTGTTGTTAAAAAAACCTTGTCCTAGCAAGGGAACAAACCTTATACCCCAATCTTCTAGGACTTCCATACCAATCTACTGAAACCATTTTTCAGGGTAGCCCCTGGCCACAAACATGTTGACAAGATTGCCAAGCTCAATCTTAAAATCAGAGAACATGGAACACATACTAGCACCTCTGATCATCTGCTCCCTTACGATTTCCTCTTTATAAACTGTGGATGGTTACTATCATAAGCCAAAAACTGTTAGAGTAAGTTGGCTTTCGAAACACTTTGAGGTAAACTTGTACTGACTGGTGTCTCTAGTAATAGTCACATCAAGGTAATCAATGACGTCAGTACAGAAATTGTGGGTAAACTTAAAATAACCACAAATGTTATTAATATAATGAATGAAATTGTCCACAACTGACCTCTCACCCTTCCAGAGGACAAAAATATCATCCAAATACTGCAAACATATCAACCATTCACATTCATAACCTGAATCAAAAATCTCTCTCTTTTCCCATGATGCCATCGCTAAATTAGCATACATGGGAGCACAGCAACCCCTTTTGATTGTCTGAAGAACTCATTTTCAAACATGATGTAGTTGCTACACCCACTCACTGCTGAAACTAAAAGGTCTCTACGTAAAAGAATTTACGAACACCTTTATGCCTTAGAAAGCCACAATAACAACAATGCCGTATATAAACACACACTTTCTTGTGATGCCTATAATGGATTAAAGTTTGATATACTGGAGATTATTAAGAAAAATGTCAGGGGAGGCAATTGGTCAAATGAAAAAGGCAAAAGTGAGTTTAGGTGGTAGTTAATACTCAAAGCCAACAGCCCCCCAGGAATGAATGAACACATATTTTTGGTGCCGATTTTAAGAGATAGGGCATCTATTTTGTAACTTATTTTTATTTAAGAGTTCAATTCTTATTAAGACAGTTCTACTAAGTGTTGACAATTACACACTAAGTGTTTCACTTGTATTTTACATCAGTTCACACTGTGTTTTATGTGCTTTTAAGGCTGTTTTTATGGATATCTCTTTAATGTTTGATTGTTTACTTAATGTGTGTGCTATTTACTTGTTGCAAGTTGGCAGGCGCTTTGGTTTTGATAAAGTCCTGCACTTGTCAGGACGAAAGCGCTTATCGAGTCTGCTGTGGATTTAATAAATCTTTGTGTCTTCACATTTCTTTGACTGTTTACTTTAAATAATGTGTTTGATGGTTAATGACCCTAAAAGCCAGAGTGGAAGAAGTGTAGACCTTTTTCTTCCAAGCCTATCCATCATTTTACTGTCCTTATCTGAGGACAATAGGTTAGTGGAAGGCAGCAGCCTAGAAGCTTTACCTGTATAGACTGAAATTACAGCTGGGTCTGCAGAAAGGCATCTGAACAGAAACCTACCTGTCCTCAGCGACTTTATAAAACCTGTCTGGCCTTTTGGGCACAGGAGGTTGGGAATCAGGGCTTTTGCATGCTGAAAGAAAAGCGTCCTGAAAAGCTGGTGTAACAGGTGGGATAGCAGAAGGTGAAGGAGAATCTGTTTATAAAAGGTCATAGTACCTCTTTTGTACTTCTGAAACCTGAGAGCTTTCCCCACTTGAAAACATCCCTCATCTTTGAAATAGTCTCAGCAAAGGAAATATCTTCCTCAAGCGAGTCCCCACCATTAGAGTTAACCTGAATGGAAGCATGACCCAGGGGAGGAGTCAGTCTGTGTAGAGTAGGCCAGAGACTCATCTGAAGTTGAATCCTCTTCTTCAGAGGCCTCTTGTTCCACAGTGGCAGTTCTAACTAAAGGAGTTGGAGGTGATACAGGAGTAGGTAGTTAAGTAGAAGAGAGCCCGAGTGCTAAGAAGGCATTCAGGATTCCCTGAGAAAAGGCTTGCCAGTCTGGGGAAGGATCCTGTGAAGGAGAAAGATGTTTTCTTTCTTCTTCTTCTGTGGAGGATCTGCCCTAGAGCTGGAAGGTTGGGCCAATGTAGGCCTTGGGTCCAGCACCAAGGTCAGCAAATCCTCTATCATTAAGACAGGAGAGGTACTGCGAGGTACATCTGAATGAGTGAGCCATGTTTCCCCCTTACCGTCCGTAATAGACATCTGCGATTCCTTTGCAGACATGCTTATGGAACCCTCCCTAATGGCTTCTAAAATTGTACTCATTGAGGGAAGAGGACTAGGCACCATATGGACCTCTGGGCCTTCACTAGCCTTGATAGGGGCGTCCGGGATCAGAGGCACAGCTGAAGATGCAGGCCTTACCTTTTTCACCTTCTTGAGAGGCTCACCCTGCTGACCAGAGGCACCTTCCATAGTGAGCGCTAATTGCTTTAACATGTGATTCTCTAGGTAAATATTAAGGGCCGATAAATAACTGCGGAGCTTCTTAGGAACAAACACCTGAGCGCAGGCCTTGTAGTCATGATCAGACTCCAGGCAGAAAAGAACACTGATCCTGATTGTCTTTGTGTGGAATTTGTTTTCCACAGTGACACTTGCCCTTCTTGGATGACATTAACCTAAGACAAACATGCAGTAGCAAAAGCACAAATATAATTTTCCCCAACAGAGCATTTATCTGAAAGAGTTACTTCAGCTATCAGGTGAATGGTACAAGCTGGCATTTGGACTGGTGGCAGAGAAGTTCTGAGGATGGTACATGCAGGCGTCACCTTTATGGCCTATGTCAGCTGTATCCCGTGTGCAACATCGCACATACCTATCAGTAGCTTAAGTCTTTGGTATAACAGCAGGACATTCAGGTCACCTAGGTGGGGAATCCATCTTGTTATGAATACTGCAACATGGGAATAGAAGAACAGCAGAGGTTCCCGAAAGGGTTTACCTCTTTGGTTTTGAAATATTTGTGAGAGCTTCATAAAGATGTTTTTTCATATGCTTCTGTCAGAATGCATCTAGTGGCCATCTCAGCTTGTCCGCCTCTGGATCCCCTTATTTCATCTCTTTTTGTGGTCCGTTTATAAAAACACTGTTGTATGCAAGACCCCCTCAAAAGCAAATTTCTCCAACCTGGGATCTCATATTTGTTCTTGAAAAATTGATTCTACCTCTTTTTGAACCTGTCTCTCAGGCTGATTTATGGTTCATTACATGGAAGACTGTTTTACTCATCACTCTGACATCTATAAAGCAATTGTCTAAACTGCAAGCTCTCATGGTGTGCCAACCCTGTCTGATTTTTCACAAGGACAAGATTATTATATGCACTAATCCATCATTCATGCCTAAAGTTGTTTCTGAATTTACCTTGAATCTAGCAGTTATTCTCCCAATGTTCTATGCTAATCCAAAAACAATGGAGTAAAGATTCTACATCTTTGATGCCCACAGGCAGCTCAGATACCAACTTGATAGAACAAAACTCTTTAGGAATGCTGAGCAGCTGTTTGCCTTAAGTACGGGGTGGCTAGGAAAGGTCAGCTTGTTTTACGTAAACTGTTGCACGATGGCTGTCCTCTGCTATTGTTTTCTGTAACTCCCACCATGGAAAATCTTGTCCAGGCAAGGTTAAGGCTCACTTGACTAAGGCCTTATCTTCTTTGATGGCATATTGGAAAGGGGTGGACTCTAGAAGCATTCTAGAAGCAGCAGTCTGGTACTGTGTTCATACCTTCACAAAGCAATACAAAATGGATTTCTTTTTCAAGTTCTAGAGCAGGTTTTGCTAGAACCATTCTGTAGGGGTTTCTGGATCATTATCCTTCCATTTTCTAGGTAAGGTAAGCTTTGGGAATCTACCCAAAAAGCCACAGAGGCAGTGGGAATGATGAACATAGTACAGTTGCTTAAATCCTACCTACCTGTAACAGGAGATGTTCGAATTCCTCACTGCCTCAGTGGCAGTACCCATACACCAACCCCCAGATTACTGGCAGTTGACTTGAGTTTCAACCTCTTTGATTCAGTTGTTGATGGATTTATTTTATATATGCTGTTGTAATTGTCTGTGAATTTATTCTGGCTTCAGGTACTTTCCTCTCATTTGTGGAAGTGAAAAAGCCTGAACACTCATCTCCTGTGACAGCCACAGGTTTCCCCTCTCTGGTTATTCTCAGCCAATCAAATGTTACAGGAAGAGAGAGGAGGGTAGTCTGAGCTTTTGAAAGCTGGCCAGTTTTGGGATTGGCAGGTAACCAAAAGTGCCACTGAGGCAGTGAGGAATTTGAACTTGCACAACTATACTTTCTCAAATGGTTTGATAACAGAGGGGGAAAGTTACTAAGTTTTTTTCAAATCCCACATTTTTAAATATTACCAACCCCCTGCTTTGTTAAAAGACAAAATAGTCAGTCCCTGCCATCTTCTTGAAAACAGGAAACAAAAAAGAGATAACTACAGAGGAACAATAGAAGTCAGGGATCCTTTCAAAAAGAAAAAAAAAGGTCAGACGTATGCCATCAGAATTACTGTTCCAGCATTCCTTCCTGTTCCTACATCTCCAGGTCTGCCTCTAAGTCTTTCTCTTTGGCAACAGATTATTTCAGATTCTTTGGTACTAATACTGGTTTATGAGGGTTTCACGTGACACTGAATACACACATGTCCTTTCAGGGGATTTCCTCCCTATCCTCCAAACTAGAGTTTTTTCCTCACATGCATACACTAGGTGTCATACTACCAGTGTCTTTAGACCAAAGTGAAGAAGGCTTCTACTCCACAATGTTTCTGGTTTCAAAGAACATACTTTTCTGGAGACCAGTTTTAGATCTTTCCTTTCAAAAACTGTTTATGAAAGTAGGGAAATTCAAAATGTTCATTCATCATGGTTTATTACTAGTCATTCCTCTTCTGGGTTTTATGATAATTTTAGACCAAAAAGAAGGTTATCACATTCACTTGGTCACAGGCTTCAGAAAATTCTCAGATTCTGTTTGTGGGTCACATCATTTCTCTGCTGTACCCTTTGAGTTAGCTACATCTGCTAGGGTGTTTACAGTATGTTTGATTCCAGGGATATCTCATTGCAGACTGTAAGGTATTTACATTTTTCCTTTTTTAGATCCCCTGCTCTTTGCAGAGTCTTTTGCCTGATGTCGAGTCCTTAACATGGGGTTCTTCATTCCTTACCAATTTGGGCTTTCAGATAAAAATCTGAAAAATCCTCCTTAACTCCATCATACAGGATTGTACTTTTAAACTCCCTTTATGATACCTCTGTTCAAAGACATTCTTACACAAATAAAGGTGATTTGTATCTGGAAACTTTCCTGATCTTCTCATGTCAGTCTGAGACTTCAGGCAGAGAATATCTCAAGATTACAGGAAACATGGCTTCTATGATTCCTCTTGCTAGGTTATACACATACCTCCCAACTGTACCGAATTAATCGCTTTTTACTGAGTTTTGGGGTCCAAATAATGGGGTGCCACAATTCCCTAGTGGCACCCCTTAATTTCCAAATTTCCCAGCTGTTTTATTTGAATTTTTTTTCCTGCTTTTTGAGCTGACATCACGTGCGTGATGATGTCAGCTCTGTGAAACGGCCTGACAGCCTGTCGGAATTGAGCTCAATAAAGTGCGTGCATTCATTTCAGGCCGACCGCAAGTGAATGGTACTCCTTAGCAGCCACGAGGGGATGGAACTCCTTAGCTGTTAATGGCAGAATAAAGCTGCTGCAGAGTTAAGTTCCTAAGCTGCAAGATAGTTTCTGAGAACGGAACAAGCCATGAGGCTAGAATGGACAGCTGCAGAGGTAATTAGTAATTGTGATGAGAGAGACAAATGCTGCTAGTAATTAGTTGCTGAAGAAGCAGAGGTTTAGTTGTTATGATGAGAGATCTGCTGTGTGTGTGTGTGTGTCTGTGTGTAAAATGCCCTGGTGGCTAGAGGTACTCAGGCTCAAACCCTGTACCTAAAGGCCCTACCCCACCACCTCTTTCAGATTTATGCCTCATATTTATGCTCTGTTCCTCATAAAATCTGTGGTTTTCTGGATTTTTGTGGCAAATCATTGAAGGATTGAATTCACTAGATAATGACAGGCATTTTAATTTCAGACTTCATATTCTTCAGAAAATAAATGTTAACACAAAACCTTTTATTCTAGCAATTTTCTAAGTTTATAGACTACACTGATCATCTCAAAAAACTCCAGCTTTACTCCGTAGCATATTGCCTACTCCAAGGTGATCTCTGTCTAACATATAAAGCTATGTCAAACCCATAGCTGTTGGACATGCCACACCTAAAAAAATCTCAATCCCTCCGAGCTACACGGTCTAGGGACCTAAACCTTGTCACCACAATAAACAGGACATGCTGGAGGGATAGATCTCTGTCCCAGAGACTACCCATCCTCTGGAACAGGCTACCCATCTATGTCAAGCAAAGTTCTTCATTAGCACTCTTCAAGAAAAATCTTGATGAGTGGATGGGAAATAGGAAATACATCCCAAGGATCACTTCTGTGTCCCTGCTCATCAGTGGCACAGGAAAATAACTTTCTTGAGTGGCGTAAGCCAGGGAACCTTGTTGGCTAGGCTTACGTAGGCCCTCGGGCCGATAGCCTAGTACCTACCTATGAACCTATAAGATCATTATTTGAAATTTGTCCCTATTTCTGGGGCTGTATTCCCCCATCATTGGCTTTTTCCAGTTTTTTTTATGCTAAAATGTTGAGAGCTATGGCAAGAAGTGAGAACTGAATTCACTAAATGATAGCCGTTTAAGTTTCAGTCTTCCTGTTTTTCAGTAAACTGCTGATTTGGCATAGTGGTATGTTGCTCTGACTGTAGTGCACAGGGTCCTAGGTTCAAGTCATGGCAGTGAAACACATGGTGGTAACGCATGATTTTATTCTAACAACATTGCAAAATTATACAAGCAATGTTTAAAATGCGTCCCTGGTTTTTGGGCTTTTGCCCCCCCCCCCGCAATACATTTTGGCTTTTTCCAGATTTCTTGTGCTGCAAAGTTGAGAGAAACAGTTGATTGTCAAGTGGATTTTACAAGGAGCTGAGAGAGTCAGGGGAAGAGAAGTTTAGTGTTGCTTATGCTGAGTCTGCTTAGATTGTGTTAATAGCATAACAGGTTAAATACTTGCTTTTGATGCAGACAGCTGTGGGTTCTATTCCCACTGTATGTAGATGCACTGCTGATACTGTACTGTGTTGGTGTATTTTTAAAGGTGGTGGGTGTAACAAGTCAAGGGTGTAGCTACAGATACAACAGAAGTGAGAAAATGTCATGCACAAGGGCATTTGTGCCTCAATGGAAAGAGCAAAAAATATCATTAACCCAAATTCAGGAACAGAAAATCCGAATTATGTTCTGTGCTGCATTATAAGAAAAATATTTTTAAACAAGTACAGTACATTTTCCAGCATTCAAGATAAAACACATATTTTTCCACTGCAGACAGTGGAGGAGCAAAAGTAGCCAGTTAACAGCACCTGTATTACAATAATTGTGTTGCTTCAGGATGAATGTAGGAGAGGGTCTGTCAGTACTTGGTCTTGGACTAAAAACTGGAGGTTTTAAAACGTGCAGTTCGCCTAGTTTATTTTGTTGTGCATTTACAGCTATTGAGTTGGGCTGATGACACAAATCAGAGTAAGTCAAGCAATAAACTGAAATTGAAAATAAGTTTGAGAAGCTATGCAAGATGCCCATGGCTTTACACTACTGACATCATAGATATATATATATATATATATATATATATATATATATATATGTATATATATATATATATATATATATATATATATATATATATATATATATATATATATATTTTTTTTCACTTTAGAAGCTCAAAATACTGAAATATCAAAATTAAGTATTTCAAGCCCATAAAGTAGAATCCTGAGAACAACGAAAGCTCAGAAGCGTGAAATTCAAAATCTCGAATACCGGTGGTTTTAAATTTCACACTTCTGAGGTTTTGCTGTGGTTATAGATTCAGGTAAGTGTATGTGTGTGTGTTGTGGGTTTTAGGTAGGGGCTGTGGTATGTGTGTCAGTGGGTTTTGTTGCTGTTATGTGTATGTGCGAGGAGAATGTAGCTTGTGTGGTGTTTTGTGTGTGTTTGTCTATAGTGTGACCTCGGAGTGAGAATGTTTAAGTAGGGGGGTGTGGGGGTGGGTGCAGGGGGGCTTGCCCCCCTGTTTTTATGTAGTAGAGAGTTTGTGTTTGTGTGTGCAGTAGAAGTGCGAAATTCAAAATCTCCGGTGTATGAGATTTTGAATTTCACAGTTGAGTTTTTGTGGTTTCAAAAATTTGACTTTATAGCTTCGAAATACTGAATTTCGATATTTCAGTATTTCGAGGATATAAAGTGAATCCACATATATATATCTGTGTGTATGTGTGTGTGTGTGTAAGTAGACTTTTATGATGGAAATGTCCTGAAGTGGGCAGTTATATCATTATTGGTTCATGCATTTTGTTTCATTGCCTCCTGGAAAAATGTTCAAGCAATAAATTTAAAATGTGCTCTAAGTCTAACACGTGTGCTGTATTATACAAGGAATATAATTTAATAAAGCCAGGAAGGTGTATCAAAGAATACATGTATGTTTCTTGTTTTGTGTGCAAGGGGCCTATGATTTGCAAACACCCCAAAGGTAATCTTTATCCACCACTGGCCAGATGCATTTTCTTTGGATGTGGTGTAGGTTTCAATGCTGTTTCAATGAATGTGAGTTTCAAGGGCAGAGAAGTTTTAATGCTAAGTCTATTTTCATTGTGAGACAGTATTGCTTTCTTTAGCAGATGTCTATTAGTGTTTGTGCATTGTGCTATAAAATGAAAATAAAAATCCAAATAATCTTTGTAGAAGTAAAGCAGTATGCACATTAGTGTTTATGGTAAATGGGGCGAAATAGCCAGGTAATGGGACATTGGAATGACTGCAGGGGGACTCTGGTGCCATATTTTGGTTGTCTGTTCTTCCATTTGCATTTGAAAGCTGGTATCCCACAATTAAATCGGAGTGGGTGGGGTTACGTAATTATGAATGCAAATTTTATGTGAATCAGCGTACAGATTTGTACTTATTTTTCATCGGCCTTGTCTAGATTTTTGATGTTTCCAGGTTGAGAGGTATGGTTATACATGAGAAAAACTCAGTGTTTAAAAAAAATGTGTACCCAGTTTTCTCATCCTCTGGGATTTTCAGATTCCAATTTGGGTAATATCAAGAAAGAATTGTATTGGTGGCTGCAATAAGATGCATCAGTTTTTGCTTGGTGTGAAGTTTCTGTGGGAGTAAAGGTTCAAAACCTGTGGAACAATTCAGACAGACTAAAGTGCATAAATGTAAAAGAAATGTTATCTGTGATCCATGCTAGAGAATCTTTTCATGACCTGTGGTCCCTGTAGCTATTACAGGTGATTACAGACAATACTGTGGTATATATGGGGGGAGCACATCCTACCCCCTGTGACTCTGGCTATGATGGCTTGGAATTTAGCTCTACAGCAATATGCAACCCTCCAAGTATGTTACATACTATCAGAGTAACATGTAGTGGCAGACAAGCTGAGCAGGACAGCCCCTCATGAATGGCAACTGAATGAAAGAGCTTTCTATGAAAGAATTCAGTTGTGGGGAACAACTGAAACAGATTTATTCTTTTCAGAACAGACAGCTGAGTAAATTCTACAACAGAACTCTTTGTAGGCAAGCCTGGAAAACAAATGCATTTTCATTACTTTCCAATGATATCCAGGGTCATTCTGAAGATTTAGGATGAGACTCTGAAAAAATCTTCTAGTGGCTTCTTTCTGGCCCAGACAACATTGGTTATCCCTTCTTATGGACTTGGTTAAAGGCAGTTACCACAAACAGATTGGATGTACTAACGCAAGGCAAGGAGTGTTTGATGTACCACAGTCTCAACTTCAGCCGACTGCCTGTATGATTGAATTTCTAATACCTTTTAGTCGCGTGGAATGCATTCTTACGATTGGTTCCCCTGCTGGAGACTGGGGAAAAAACATGAGTGTGTTGTCTGAGATTGGAGGAGTATCTTGCTGATGGTGGAACAGTAGTGTTGCCTATTGCATGAACAGTCAACAGGGTGTTACAAAGTGGGGGAAAAAAGGATGAACATTCTGTCAGAGTAAGTTGTACGGTGCTGCCCACAATTTTGACAAAAGCCTTTAGGTTCATAGGTCTCAAATTAAGCTAAGAGCTAGGAAACTTTGCCTGGAGTAATTGTGGGAGAAAAAAACATATGGGTTTTCTCCATTAGTCTCTTCATTCATGGAACATTCAGTTCCACCAACATATATCTCTCATTAACTCCACCATTTCACCTCAGCCTGTTCTGGAATAAGAGTCTTCTTTCAGTTTTAACATTGCTTCCAAGATGGTTATTCTGTGTTTCACCAGATGGGTAGAGTAAAAACTCAAGAATGTTACCAATGTTTCCATTATTTTATCTGACATTTTAATGTAGTCCAATAAATTAGTATTAATCTTGTGTATTTCAGACAGAATTGACTTGAATCTGTTTTTCCATGCTGCCTTAGTCCAATAAATTAGTATTAATCTTGTGTATTTCAGACATAATTGACTTGAATCTCTTTTTCCACACTGCCTGTTGTTTTTTTTATCCAGCAATTTCCCAGTGTTAGTTTCAAGACTGTCTGGCTCAGCTGTAGATTCAACATAACCTTGTAACAGCTTGAAGCTACTAGAATCACTTTTTTCACTTTTATTTTTTTTTTAACTTTCTTTTCATCATATAAGTAGAATAAATAAACCTCTGTACCAACAGATCCTTATTGAAGGTTTCAGCCTTGTAGCGTTAAAATTACAGTTTTATTCTTGGGAGGAGAAAGAACTCTGCTTAAAAACTCTTCACATGTTCCCTCCCCTGACAGGAAATCAGAAAAACTTTTGCTTTCAAGAGATGCTCAGAGTCATGAAGTCCCTCCTGAACTGGTCTCTTAACTGTTAATCTGTCTCTTCAAAAGAAGCGTAACCTATAATCCTATAGCTTCTGATGCTGAGGTTAGAGGTTGCTGTACCGACTACTGCTCCTGTACCCTCTCAGGACATGTGCTTTCTGGAATCTTTTTCCCTTTACTTCCATTTACTATCCACAACCATCGGGGCTGACAAAAAAGGAACTCGGGTCTCAGGGTTCCTTTCATGGCATACAGTTCTGCTTCCTCCAAATGTTCTGCTTCATATTGCCTTCTGGCATATGATCTCTTCCCAATGGTATCACAGCACTGCCAGGCTGCTGGACACCGTCATTGACATAATACCTTGCATTCAAAAGGAATTCAAAAAGTGGCTCAGAATGTCAAAAAAACAAGGACTCTGTGACCCGGACAGGCGTGACCAGATTTTAACGACAGATGCCTCAGACAAAGCTTGGGGAGCTCATCTAACGGGAAAGTGGATACAAGAAAAGTGGTTCGGTTAGACTATCTGCCAGACATAAGAACCTGAAGGAGATAGATCAAACCAGTTTTGTATGCATAATAGCTTACAAAGAGCAGGACAGGTTCAGACAGGTGTTGATTCTACAAGACAACACACAACTGTCATGTGGTACATCGTAACAAGCAGGGGAACACACATCTCCTTAGCAGGGCAGCAGGCAAGCAATGATTTTGTGGGAGACTGTTCTTTTTGTAGGCTTCTCTCTTCAGTTAAAGGTTTCTGCCAGGGCAAGGAACCAGCGGTGGCGTGCAGAGCAGCAGACCAGGATCCCATCCCCAGTGGTGGATCCTCCCCAATTATTGAAGAAATTCATGTATTTCTGAACTGTTGACATGAACATGGGGAACTTCGCCACTCAATCATAAACCTTCAGCTGCCAGTTCAAAGCACAAAGGTTTTTGCACAAAAGTTGAAAGTGGATGCTCTCTTCTTTCAATTGGAGCAATCTTTCATGTGTATGCTCTTCCTCCTCTGCCTCTCCCAAAGGTACTTCTAAAGGTCAGACAGGAAGCTCAGACAGGACAAGCTATATTTGATTTGGCCTCGAACAACACTGTACCCTTTACTGAGAAGTTCGGTGCAGAAGCCCTCCATGGCTTTTGGCTAGCCTCTCCACCCCTGTTGTTGTCACAGACAGAATGTTTGCTCAATGTCAAACTTCACTCCAAACACCCTCACAGCCCTAACAGCCTGGCATATTCTGTTTGAACATAGGGTCTCAACTTCCACAACAAGTTGTGATTCTGATTCTGGAAGCTAGAAGGGGCTAGTACAAGGAAACGCAGCGCGAGAATAAAAGGAAGATTTTTATTTTTGGGTGCAGCAAAGGATTTTTGATGTTTTCTGCCTAAAATTTAAGTGTGGCTTCAATATCTTACTGAGAGTTACTGGAAGGTTTGTCCTTCTCTTCTATTAAGGTTCATGCCAGCCAATTTCAGCTCACTATGAATGTGACCTCCATTGTTTTCATCCATCCTTTGTCTCCAATTTTTCTGGGAAAGAATATAATAAGCCCCCCCACGCCCTCCTTACCCCAGCTTGGGGGACTCAATTTTGTGTTGAGAACTCACTCTACAACCTTTTGAGCCTGCAGCTACTTCTGAGTTGAAATATTTATCATGGAAGACTGCATTAGTGCAAGGGGGTGTGGTGGTTGTTTTGCTGTCTTTTTTTTTTGATTTTTTTTTTAGGGTCTTCTGACATCTGGGGCAGAAAAGAAAAGGGGATATGGCGTCGGTCATGCTTATTTGTACCCTGACATCCTGATGTTAAGGACTGCAGCAATGTGGATCTTCGAACATCTACATTTATGGTAGGTACAAAACTGTACTTTTCAGCTCACGCTACTGAAATCATTTGATTCAGACTTAATAAGATATGTAGATTTATTTCTTTGCAAATTGCGAGCCTTATTGTCTTTCTTTAAAGAAACTAAGGTGTCTCACTATTACAGCTTGTGCCATTGCACTGATTGATGCCCAACTTTTCAGGCTTCATTTGGAATTCTGCCGTCCATTTGCATATTTTTTTCAAAACAACATCACTATGCTCTGAAGTACCATAAACTGGGTTCTCTAAATGTGAATTGGACAATAACCCCTGCTTCATGGGATCAGTTGCCACAGCAGGTTAGGAATGAGCAGAATTGTAATACGTTCAAAGTAAACTGGTTGAGCTTTTTTATCTGTTCATATAATTTGCTTTAAGGACAAGAGCTGATAGTCTGGTTTTGTTTCAAATGTGTATCTCCATCCCATGTTCATGAACATTGCACTGTTCCATTGTCCTATTTTTGTGTATTATTTTTTATCTAATGAGGCATAAGTTTTTATTTATTTATTTTTAGGACTTTTACTGTGTGCAGATATTTGCCTTTAACCATCACAGTTAAGCTCTAAATCTGATTTGTATTATTATGACCTATTCTTGTTGTTCCAATGCTGAAGAATGTTTATATAGACTTCTGTCTGCTGTTCTGATTGATAATGCACATGATATCTGAATTCTGTTATGCTATTGAGGTTTATTTTGCTGTCAAGGATTATTATGTTTTTATGCATGTATTTGCTGTTTGTATGAGTAATGATTTGTGTATGCCTCTGGCTTGGGTCATAAAAGGGTCTTTGCATCAGCTCACCTACCCACTTAACGAACATATAAATAAAACCAATATTAGAAAAAGAAGTACAAGAAATCCTGGATGCCATCCTTTTGACTTGGAAACAGCTGGAGTTTGGTCCTCCTGCTTCTAGGAATGATGGTGCCAACTTATAAACCATGGAAGAAGTGAGGAAGACATCCTGACAGAGCACCCAAGAGCATTTTTCTTTGTTGTATCTTTACTTCAGCAGAAGTTCTAGAGATTGAAGTACTTTTTCACCTTGCTACCAGGTAAAAATCCAAAGCTGTGAACGTGGTTAGAAAGAGAGTATTTTGCCATTAACTGTATATTGTACTTTAATCGTCGTTTTTATAAGCAAATCCCACACACATGTTCATACCGTAGCTATCTGCAAGTCTACAAAAATAATGTGGACTCAGATTGTTTCCATTACAGTTGCATGCAGCTGTATGACAATGGATACAAATGCAGTCTTAATGCAAAAATAAGACACTCTCCCCTCTTTTAAGAACAGACCTTTAGTGTTGCTTTATTCTATGCTAATAAGTATTTTAGAAAGCTTGAGTGTTGCTGTTATTTTAATAGTCACATAAGTCATTTTAATGTACTTTTTTCTTAAACATGAGGTATGCCATTTCTTCCTTTTCCTTTTTATGATTGTAGAGTTAAGTTTGAAATAGCCTTCCCATTGGTCAGCTTGGCTTTTCAAATAAACCATAACATTCAGCTCCTTGGTAAGCCTACCTGCAATATAATGATGTGCTATCCCTGCTTATGTTTGGCTTGATCTCTCTGGACTGCTGAATGAGATTGGTTTGTAGTATTAGTCAAACATCAGCATCTGCAATTATTGTCCAAGGGCAAAGTTAACCCCCAGAGGCAGCTGAAGGCAAAGCTAAACTGTGGGACCCACTTCTTATTATTAGCATTTCAAACATTCATCACAGCATCTAGATACCTGTCAAAACAGCAGATGGGCTGATATCTGAAACAAAATTAAGAAGCCTTTGATAATTTGCAGAGGTCTAGGCAGACAGTTTGTTGAAATTGCATATGAAAAGCACATATGCATACTCTCAATAAGATTACAAATAAGCTCATTTGCTAAAGCTTACATCTGAGAACAGCAGGTCTGGAAATGGTGTTACATTCATAAAGACATTATACTCATGGCAGCAGAGAGATCACAGTCTCTTTTTGTTTGCAATTAGACCATTTGTGGAAGAACTGCAGCTGCATTTACATAAGAGTATCTGATTCTGCTGTTTCCAAATCCTGCAACCTTTATCTGCCGGCAGCATGCAGCAGAATTTCCAGTGATTTTGTTAATGATTCTAGGAAAGAAAAAATGTTTTGCAACAGATGATTCAGTCAGAATAAGCTGCATTATGACCTTTTATATCATGATATAAAGTAAGAACGAGCTGGAAAGAGACTGCTTTCATTTTGTGGAAATACTTGTGGAATTCTGTATATTGCTGCAGACTACAAACTTTGTGTTGCCCACCGACCGGTAGTTTAGAATGCTTGGAAGCAGCAATGCACTTATACATTTGAAAAATGAGCACATTTTAATCTGTCCTTGTTTTCTGCATTATTTAATTCTCAATACTGCAGTGATTAATGTTGTTCTCTCACAATGTTTGGTTCCCAAATAGGGTTCGATATTTTCAAAGTATGCATGTCCTGTTTCTGTCCACATTGATTTTCACCAGGGGCTTTAGTTCCCTTTCCTATCCCAAGGACATGGTGATATCATAGGTTATACTAGCAAACCACCAAACTGTCTTTGGATGTGTGTGTGTCCTGCATATCCTACGTTGGATACTTCATTCGGTAGTGGAGTTTTTTTCTATAATACCTTTAAATATTCTCTGAACAAAATTTAATTTTTGGATGTTAAGGTAAACCGAGATCACACGCATTCTGTCTCTGCTCTGTTATATAGAAAGCCAGTAAGGAAAAATATTCTATTATATAATAAGAGCATGCACCGTAGACGCATCAAGCGCAATGTGCCGAAGGGGCAAATATATTGCATCATGCGGATGCATAATGATGATGACCAACCGAGCCTTGCCTTAGACACACACAAATGTGAGTTTCTTGAAAGAGGCTATATAGAGTAAGTGATATTGAAAATGAAATAAAGAATGCATGGAGTGAGAGACAAGGCAGGTGTACACCGCATTGTTAAGAGAGAAAATTGTTATGAGACGAGGTGAAATAGAAGCAATGGCTCCTCTTAATAGTAATGTTACTGACAATGCAATGAGAATGTCTCTTACCTTTGCCAGTAACATAAATATAGTTTGTGATGTAATTAAGAACAACTGGGACATTCTATCGACAGTTGGTGAGTTAGAAGGAGTGATAGGTGACACACCTAGTTTTTCTTTTCGTAATAATAGATCATTAAAAAGCCATCTTTATTATAAATCTCATGACACTTTTAGATCTATTAGATCCGATAGATTAGGCACTTATGCCTGTAGATGATGTATGGCATGACATACATTCGTAAAGGTGCAGTGTTTGTACACCCGTTCAGAATTGAATGTGGATTTTATGCAGATTGTACAGCTAAAAATGTGATCTATTTCTGTTATTGCATACTATGCTATTTCTTTTATATTGGCAAGACCAACCGTTCACTTAAAGAAAGAATTTTAGAACATTTGAGGGACGTAAGGAATGGTAAAGATAGTAATGCGTTGGCATTGCATGTCAAGAAGGAAGGCAGTGGCCACGTATTTAGATTTTTGATGCTAGAAATTAAGATGAGTATGAGAGGAGGGGATCTATACAACAAGACTGAGGGTATTGAGCAAAGGGTGGATCCTGTCTTTTCAGGTGGACAAACCTCCAAGATTGAATAGCAGGGTTACTCTCAATCCTGCTTTGAAATCCAGGAACCTTAAGCACTAGCAGCTTCACATCTGTCACAGACTTTTAACTGCCATATATACGTGTATGTATTTTTTAGACATATGTTTTAATAGGTAATATGTTTTTAAATTTTTGTGTCAATTAATGTTTTAATTAAGGATTTGTGATTGATAGGCATATGATTGGTCTGTTTCAGTGACATCACATCATTTAAATAGGTTATTGCGCTTTTTTACAAATGTAGTCTGATGAAGCGACGTGGTCATGAAAGCGCTTACTTTTTGTTCTTATTAAAGTAACATGCCGTATGTATTCAGTGTTTTTCTTTGGTTTTATTTATTTTTTCCTACGTTGGATACTTCATTCGGTAGTGGAGTTTTTTCTATATTATCAGAAAATGAATGCCTGATGATTTCTGAACAAAAATATGAAGTCCAGCATTCTAGATGCAAGCTTTAAATAACTTCCTTTTTTTTACTTTACTTTTAACATTAACTTTGTATTTTGTCATGCTGGATAACGTAATGGAAAGGAGTGCCTTGTTCTTTGCTTTCATTTATATCTTTGCCATTTTACAAGTCATCAAATAAGCAAATGGAACTAAGACTATATAGAACTTTAAAGCCATGAAGTTACTGAAATGGAATTGTCAAACAGAGCCCAACATATTTTCTGAGAGTTTTAGAATACTGTTTGAAGATTAATCTCCAAATAATAAAAAGTCTTTCGGCTTTTCTCGGTTAGGAATCGCCACAGTGGAACTCCGGTCTACTCATGATTGGCAGTGGATTTTTACGGTGCCGAGTTGCCAGCCCGACGCCCAACCTTCAAAGAAGGCACGCCCATTCATGCTCACACCTACCTGCATGTCTTTAACGTCACTCGACCGTGGGGAGGACATGCAGACTCCACACAGAAGGCGCTCCAGCCAAGAATCAAATGGGAGAACCTCTTGCTGTGAGGCGACAATGCTAACCACTGCACCACCACGGTCTACACTCTCCAGATAATAAAACTTAAAAATAAAATTAAATTATGAGTCTCTAACCAGAATTAACAAACAGGAAGATAACATTTTTAAAGCTTTTTTTATTGTTAGTCTTACTTGGATTCAAGTCTGTCTATAAGGAATTGATAGTCTAGTGTCATCTGCTCTGTTGGGATATATTTTAATGGTGTCTAGTTAGTTGCACGTATCTGATGCATTCTATTTGAAATATGTAGACAAAGTATTTTACCTGGATTGTTCTTAATGTGGAATCTTGGCATTGTACTGGTGTTGTAACAGTACTTGTACAGTGCCACTGTTTGGGTTTAGCTTTTTTTTTGTTTTAGTAATAACTGAAGCTCTTCTTTCTACTGTTTTGACACTGTGAGCATAAACAGTGCTGTGTCTTACTACAGAAAACATTTGTGTGGGAAAATGGCAGATTTTATCACAGCATGTACTTTTGGCATATGCTCAAGTAGTAATATATGAACAATATTTTGTAGGTTCATCTGAGAAGTAGGTAAAGTACTAATTTTTCTCCTTTGTCATTGATATGCTGTGTTTATCCGTCTTGCCATCTTACAAATCTCATGCATGTGTAGATTTGGTTGAAACTTGTCTTTTAACAGGACTTTTTGGTAATGTGTGACTTAATAAAAGAAGTAAAGAAAATCCATTGCTTAAGAATCACAAGAACCTTTATTCTTTGAGATTACATAAAACAAGGGTAGAAGTCACTAATACGTAACTGAAAAAGCAACACCTTCCAGAACACAGCATTATGAACATTAAAGTTAAAACGTGCAGTGAGCTATTGGGGGAGACATGTCTTAGCCACCCGCATCCCTTACCCAATAAGCTATACTTTTTCAAAAGTCACTATCACTGCTTGCAGTTTTCTCAGTGCTGTGCTTCGGCTGTCCATTTTTATGTCATGCATTTCGGACTTTTTTAGTAATATTTGATGGCTGCTGGCATCAAAGCAAAGAAGAAGGGCTGCAGGCAGTAACTGAATGGATGAGGGTGGGTCTGTGTTTTTGCAGGTCAATGACATTTACCTTTGAGCATGTAACAGTTGCAGTTAGTCATCCGCAGACTGCCTAAGTGCCTACTCATTCTAACAACTTTATTGACTGTATACATGTCAGATGCCTGACTGTGATTCACAAGGGCAGAGGTGAAATAGAAAGGACTCCAAGGGAGCTTCCTCTCCATCCCACAGTGCTATCTCATTCTGGCCCAATACCATTTAGGCAGATTATACTTTTTTTTCACATTTTCTCTTACTGTTCATCCTTGCATCACTGCCAAAGTGGCTAAGATTCTACAATAATATATGTAGAGGAAGTAACTGGATTAAGCCTGAAAAAGAGATAACCAATTTAAGCTGTGTATTTGGGGGCCTGTAGACACCCAGAAGCTATGGGGTTGGAGATGCTTTGAGATGCATTTTAGAATGTTTTTGCGGTCTTTGATCCATTGATGGCCTGAGCGCAACTCATGGGTAAGGAAGAAAACTTAAGTATTATTTTTTTCTTTCAAGAATAGAAGACATTTTTTTTCAAAGCATTATGTTCAAAGCTGATAAGAGCAGTTTTGGGGACATACAAATCACTAAGAATAGTGCCTGCCTGCCTCCTTACCCCTAAAAAGTGGTAGCCTCTGTGTTCCCCGCTGGTTTTAGATTAGACTGAAAGTCAAAGAACAAAATGGCAACAGGCATATGCTTCAAGTTGTTGCTGTTGTACATATGCACATCATACCTCTTAACTCCCAACCCAAAGGGCCGTTACCTTCTTTGTATCCCTATAATTTAAGCCTAACACAAAAGTGGAAGAACACATGTCCACAGTAATGTATTTCAGCTTGTTGCTGTCATATGTATATGTACATTGTGCTTTTTTACCCCTAACCGGAAAAGACTGCTACCTGTATACACATCTGATGTTAGATTGTGAGGAAAGTGAAGAAAATAATAAGAACACAGTAATGTATTTCATCTGGCTCTTGCTGCAAGGGTAGACAAGATATAGTGACCTTCTTTGCCCACTTCTGAGTTTTGATTGTGAGGAAAGTAATAACACTGTCACCAGTCTTTACATACAAGTAGTAATGACCTTCAGTGCATACCTCTTGAGTAGAGCTGGTTTTAGAATATTTGAGGCCCCTCTACTAAGCCTGTGCCAAAATCCCATTATACGGCCAAGGTTTGGAGGAGGAAGCCTGAATAAAACCCACACAGAGACAGACATGCAGACTTCACATAAAAGAAATCACAGCCAAGACTCAACCAGAGAACCAAGTGCTGTTAGGTGCCAACTCTGTAACACCACTATGCCATTGATCAGTGGCTATTGCACACATCCTGCCCAGGCCACTACAGCTAGTCAGTTTGTGTTTTCAATGCTGATATCTGATAGTGATGGAAAGTGAAAGAAATTATGGCCAACATTGACTTTTTTAGATAAATTGCAACACCCCACACACACAATCATGTTCATTCTCAAGCAGCCCCTTTGCCCATCAGTTACAGTCACTTTATTGACAGTGCAAACCTCAGATGTCTCTCTTAAAAAATGGCCACACTTGTGTATTCCAGCAAGTTTCACACAAATGCACACTAGATGTTCATCGTATTTCACTGTTGCAGTCATTACAATTGGGTTATCCTGCTGGCAGGCTACCCGCAGTTGGCCCGAGTTCCAAAGTCTAGGTCCGGCGTCGGTTGCTGTCACCTCCTCCCTGACGTCAGTGCACCAGGGGTATAAAAGATACAGCCAACGCCATTTTTCTTCAGTCTTTCTTGCCGCGCGGTGCCTGAAGCAAAAGCAGTTCACAAGTGCTGGTCGGCTGACTCCTGAGATTTTCAAATTCGAATTTCAGATCAGAACTCTTCATTAAAGCTAAATACCCCATTGGGGAAACTTTTTTCTTGCTCCAGACCAATGTCAGAAAAAGTTAATAATTGTATTTCTTTTGGGAAGCAAATACCTCATAAGGATTTTCATTCTTACTGTATTCCTTGCCTAGGCCCTGACCACGACGTTGCTAGTTGTCAGTTTTGTGCTAGATTTAACCAACGCACTATTAAGCGTCGGTACGATTTTGCATTTCATTACTTTGGCAGAAGATTCAATTATATAATGCTGTCGGAACAGCCGACTACCGGAGTTTATAAAAAGCGCAAAGAAAAAGAAAGGGACAGGCATCCGAGGTCCAAAACCGACAACGAGGCTTCCGCTAGGCCTGTCACCGGTTCTCAGTGAGGCGCTTTTGCAGCCCTTGACGCCCGCTACCTCAGAGCCACAGGCCGCTTCCGACTCCCATGTGGAGCTGACTAGGCCACTGGAAACTCAAGGTATAGGACACTCGGAAACTATTCCCTCAGATGGGTCCGGAGCTGCTGAGCTGGCATCGGCTTCTGCGGGTGTTTTCAGACCTACACAGTTATATGTGAAACCAATTTCAGCTTCAAAGGCAAAGACTAAAGCAGCTCTAAAGACAAAGAAACAAGTACAGCATTCTCCTGGACAGGCCACCATCCCCAAAAAACAGATGGTTAAAATTGCCAAATACATAATTACTTTGATCAGGGGTTCCCATCCCCCTCCTAGGCAAGAGATAGAATATGAATCTTCAGATCAGGTTTCCATTTCCTCTAATTCCTCTTCTGAACAGGAATATTCTATTCCTCCCTATGAGGATTCTGATGCTGAAGGATCTATCCCTTCAGCCTCTCCTCCTGAGGATTATTCTTTTGTGGAGAACCCTGCACACTATGAGGGAGCATTTCCACTGGGATAGCCAAGATTACTCAGAATCCAAGAAAAGGCTTAGAGACTTCCTTTTATTACCACAGCACAAGCCCCTTGCTATTCCTCCTGTTTTAGACATTGTAGATGATGTATTTTCTGAGTGTGGTCTGTCTCCTGACTCTTTACCACCAGCTCCTGTTAAGCCAGACAGATACTACAGGGTTCCTGATTCACATAAATTCCTTTATAAAAACCCTGCTCCTGACCCAGAAACTATCTGTCAGGGTCCCAAAGGGGTCAAGGCTTCCACTGCAAAAAATCCTATCCCCTCTGATAAGGATTCAAGGGCCCTGGACAGATGGGAGAAAAAGATTTATATGTCTGCTACTTTGGCTGTAAGAGCTTTAAATTGCCAGTATCATATGCTTAAATATCAGCAATATCTTATGTCACTGCTTAAACAGAAAATGTTGACAAATTCAGAATGTGCAGAAAACAAAGAATTGCAGGATTTATTGCATGCAGCTGAACAAGTGGGAAAGCATACTTTGCAATGTGGTTTTGATTCTCTAAAGGCCTCCTGCAGGGCCGCTGTTACAGGTTCTGTCATTAGGAGGCATGCTTGGTTAAAAGAACAGAATCTGCCCAATCATGTTAAAGCAAAACTATTAGATGCTGCATTACAGCATGAAACCTTGTTTGGTGTTAAAGCAGAAGAGGTGTTGAAGAAAATGGAGGACAAAGCTAAATCTATGCAAACAGTCAAGGATTTCTTGCAGGCACAGCCTCCCAGATTTAGCATGAACTGGCCTACAAAGAATTGGTCCTTTCCAGTGTCAGACAGGCCACAAAGAGGCAGATACAGACACCCCAGAGGCAGATCACAGCCCCAAAGCTCATACAGGCCTAAACAATGGGGTGCTTCTACCTCCAAAAGCGTAAAGGAAAAATCACAGCCATACAGGAAACAGTCTCAATGACTTTCCCCTGCCAGCACCAAGCACTTATCTTCTGGCAGCTCCTTTAGGGGGAAAAAGGAAAACTAGCACTTTTTTCACAAAATTGGCACATGATCACCCAGGACAAATGGGTCTTAAATATCATATCACAAGGCTACAGGTTCCACTTTCATACCTTGCCAAGGCCATACGGCATTCCAGACCTGCCACGCAATCAGTGGGCAGAGGCACAAAAACAAGTTTCATCCCTCATGGACAGCAGAGCCAGTCAGCAAGTACCACAGCAAGAGCAGGGACTAGGATTTTACTCAAGGCTATTCTTGGTGCCCAGAAAGGACAAAGCCTGGAGACCAATACTGGACCTGTCTATCCTAAACACATTCCTAGATATTCCTAAATTCAAAATGTTAACTCTGCAGCAGCTTCTGCCCATGCTGGGCAATAAGGCTTGGCTCGTGACTTTAGACCTAAAAGAGGCATACCTGCATGTCCCACTCAGACAATCATGCAGAAGATACCTCAGATTTATAGCTGGCTCAATGCACTACCAATTCTCTGCACTGCCCTTTGGCTTATCTACTGCACCCAGGGTCTTCACAAAATGCCTGGCACCAGTAATTGCATTTTGCAGACAGAGAAATACAAATATATCCTTACTTGGATGACTGCCTTATTCAAGCAGAGAACAAGGACATTCTGCTACAGCATCTGGCGTTTGTAAAAAGATTACTAACAGGTCTAGGGCACACAGTAAATGAAAAGAAATCAAAACTCGTACCCTCTCAAGACATAAAATTCCTGGGTGCAAGCTTAAATACAACTGCCCAGATGGCTTATCTCACGTCAGACAAACACAGACAACTGACTACTTATTTCAAAATGTTGGCAACAAAGACCCAGTTATCAGCAAGAAAAATTCTGCAGGCTTTGGGCTTCATGGCATCCTGCATTCTGCTAATTCCATATGCAAGACTGCATATGAGGAAACTTCAATGGTATCTAAAAAGTGTTTGGACTCAACATTGCCACAGCCTGGAAACAATAATTACCCTCATTCCCTGCCTGCAACAGGAGTTTTGATGGTGGGCAAAAGCCTGTCACCACAACACGGGACAGCCATTCACCTTACCCACAGCCAGGCAGACATTGACAACAGATGCATCAGATTATGCCTGGGGGGCCCATATGGCAGGAAGATGTATTCAGGGCACATGGTCCGCAAGTCAAATGCATCTCCATATCAATCAGAAAGAGATGCTAGCTGTTCAGAATGCCCTGACAGCCTTCAAGGATCTACTTCATCCAAGACAACTACTGATAAAGACGGACAATACTACAGTCATGTAGTACATAAACAAGCAGGGAGGCACACATTCCTACCCCCTCTGCAGACTAGCCATGAACTTGTGGGACACAGCATTGACTTACCAAGTACATCTGCAAGCACAATTCCTGCCAGGAAGGACAAATACTCTGGCAGATGAACTAAGCAGAAACCTAATGGATCCCCACAAGTGGAAATTGGATCCACAAATCTTCAGCATGATAGCAAGGAACTGGGGATGCCCGGACATAGACCTATTTGCCTCCCCTCGCAACTGCCAACTACAGAGATTCTGCACAAGGACTTATCACAAGCAAACATGGAAAGTGGATGCTCTGTCTTTCAGCTGGAAAAACCTAACAGTATATGCCTTTCCTCCTCTGCCTCTCCTCCCCAAGGTACTCCTCAAGGTCAGACAAGAGAAGCCAAAAAATGATACTGAGTGCCCCAGACTGGCCCCGCCAGCACTGGTACCCAATCCTAAAGAGCTTGTCTCAATGCCCAGCTTGGACATTACCTCAAATTCATCACTTCTTTGACCCAACAAGACAGTCAGATACTGCACAGCCAACTCAGGACCTTAAACCTGGCAGCATGGTGGATAATGTAGCCATTCAAGACACACCTCTCTCTAAAGCAGTGATGGATGTTATTTTGGAGGCCAGGAGGCCTAGCACCAGAAAATCTTATGCAGAAAAATGGAAGAGATTCTGTGCTTGGAACCAGGCACAAGGCATCGACACGATTGTTCCAAATATTCCTCAGATTTTGCAATACTTAACTGAGATGCTGGATAAAGGCCTTTCCTTTTCATAAATTAAAATTCATGCCTCTGCCATTTCAGCTCATTACAATACAGAACCACCTATTTTTTCTCATCCATTACTAAGGCAGTACCTCAGAGGAGCCAAAAACATAAGACCTCCAAGGAGAGCACCAATACCTGCATGGGACCTCAACTATGTCTTGGAAAAACTCACACTGTCTCCGTTTGAGCCAGCCTCTGCAGCTGATATAAAATTCTTATCCTGGAAAACAGCTCTGCTCCTAGCAATAACCTCCACTGGACGAGTCTCAGAGTTACAGGCACTCATGGCTGTGAAACCTTTTATCATTTTCCATCCTGACAGGGTTTCTCTGAGGACAAACCCTACATTTATGCCTAATGTAGTGTCCAGTGTGACCCTTAACCAAACAATTCATTTGCCTACATTTATCCAAACCCACAGAACAAGGGTGAGAGACTTCTGCATTCTTTGGACATCCACAGGCAGCTACGCTTCTACTTGGACAGAACCAAAGCTTTCAGAAAGACTGAACAACTTCTAGTGGCATATGCTGCAGGATCACAAGGAAAGCCTATCTCAAAGCAGACTTTTTCAAAGTAGATAGGCCACTGCATTCGTTTCTGCTATTCACAGCATGGCAAATCAGTGCCTAAGGGCATTAGGCCACATTCAACTAGAGCAGAAGCCACTTCAGCAGCCTTCCTCAGAGGAGCACCAACCAAAGACATCTTAGTGGCTGCAACTTGGAGTTCAGTGCATACTTTTACAAAGCACTATCACTTCCTCTCTACTCTAAATCCAGGGCAGGCTTTGCCACTGCAGTTCTGCAGGGTCTGATAGCCTCTCCTAATCCTATTTAGTACCAGCCTCCCAACGTTAGCTTTGGTATTCAGTCCAATTGTAATGACTGCAACAGTGAAACACGATGAACATAATACAGATGTGTACCTACCATAAATGTAGATGTTCGAGTGTATTCACTGTTGCAGTCCAGGTTACCCTCCCACCATCCCCCTTTTCCTTTGCTGGGACTTAACTGTACTTCTCTGTTCTATACAACCTATGTGGTGTATTTGTTTGTAGATGAAGGAAAAGTTGTTTTTTTGTGCATGCATGCTTATTGGCATAATTTAGCCTACCATTTTAGGGGCACCTGACATCTGGGGCAAGAAAAACTGAAGAAAATGGCGTTGGCTGCATCTTTTATACCCCTGGCGCACTGACGTCAGGGAGGAGGTGACAGCAACCAACGCCGGACCTAGACTTTGGAACTCGGGCCGACTGCGGGTAGCCTGCCAGCAGGATAACCCAATTGTAATGATTGCAATAGTGAATACACTCGAACATCTACATTTATGGTAGGTACACAACTGTACTTTCTGCAGTGCCAGAATAATAACTTTTTAACCTGAGAAAATGTCAGCAGGATTGGTCATTTTCATCCACAGACCCAGCATTTTCTTTCTTTGTCTGTTGCTCCTGTGCTTGTCAGCCATCAAGCCTTCCATTACCAGACTGGCCTGTTGTGCCCCATACTAAAGATATAGCCAGTACAGTCTGGAGAAAGCTGTCCAGATGACCTTTTCATTCAGGCAGTGATGAGGGTTGCTTTTGCCCCTGCATGCTTCCAAAAAGTTAGGCAGTGGGAACATTTCTATTTAAGCCTTAACCCTGTCCCTGATGGTGACATTAGCACCTGCATCACTGCAGGGGCTACCACTTTCCTGTTGTCTGATCATGCATGCTTCTTCCAGTGCTGAGGCAAGGGCTATCATCATTGGCTTGGATAGCAGCAGTTCATGTCCCTACCAATACCAACTCCTGCTTTCTCTGCTCCCTGGCCTTACCATGTAACACTAAAGCAGCAGTAAAGCTGGTCAGGAAACCCCAACATCCTTCTCTCAAGATGGGGTGAATTATAGCTGTTCATTTACCATCCTCTCCACCCTTACATTTTGAGTTTGAAACTTGAATTCTATGGGGTACTTATTCCTATGCATCACTGTGTCCCATACATATCAAATATAGCTCCTTTATTGACTTGTGAACACCTCAGATGTGTGCAATAATAAAATGGCCAAAGTAATGTTTTTTGACTTTGTTTCACACAAACTGGCTACTATGAAATATTCCAACTTGCTTTACACAAATGTGCATTAGTCCTTCAGGGCCAGAATAATGATTGCCTAACCTAAGCAAATGACAACAGGGTCAGCCAGGCACATTTGCATCCTCAAACAGCACATGTGCACAGCAATTACAGCTACTTTTTTGACTGTGTTTACTTCTGATGTCCAATTGTAATAAAGTAAAAAAATAAGAATACATATCTAGAGTAATTTATTTCAACCCCTCTACACACATGGGATATGCCCAAGAATTATAACAACTTTTACTGTGATGTTCATCGTGCATACAGCTGCAGTCATAACAGATGGGTTCTCCTGCCGTCAGGCGGGTCCTCGGTCGGCCGAATTCCAAAGTCTAGGTCTGGCGTCGGTTGCCGTCGCTTCTTCCCTGACGTCAGTGCGACAGGGGTATAAAAGAACCAGCCGATGCCATTTTCTTCAGTCTTTCTTGCCGCGCGGTGCCCGAAGCAGAAGCAGTTCGCAAGTGCCGGTCGGCCAGCTCCTGAGATTACGAATATTTTTCAACCGAAGACTTCTAGAAAGCTAAGTACCCCATTGGGGAAACTTTTCTTGCCTCAGACCGATGTCAGACAAAGTTAATAATTGCATTTCATGTGGGAAGCAAATACTACATAAGGATTTCCATTCCCTCTGTATACCTTGCTTAGGCCCAGACCATGACATCTCGGCCTGTCGTTTTTGTGCTACATTCAACAGACGCAGTATTAAGCGTCGGGCGGAGTTCGCCCAACACTATTTTGGCAAAAAGTTTAACTACAACATGTCGGATACGCCAACTCCAATTTTGAGTAAATGACGTAAAGATAAGGACCGACATACGAGGTCCGCGACTTCTACCGACACCACACTAAAGCCGACTACATGTGCTCCGGTTCTCAGCGAGGCGCCTACGCAGCCCCTGACTACCGATGACACTTCATTAGCGGTGTCTTCTGTGCCCGAGGTCGCAGGCTCTTCGGCCCACACCCCGACTACAGATACCAACGTCACTCTTGGCGGGGAAACTCAGAGTTCAGACAGGCCTGCCACCTCTCAAGGTGTCTTCAGGCATTCTTCTTCTTCTTTTTCCATTAAGGCTTACACTAAATCTAAAGCAGCCATGCATTCTAAAAGACAAGCTCCACAGGACCCCTCTCAAGGCCCCATGCCTAAAAAGCAGATGCTCAAAATGGCTGAGGATTTGATTACTCTTATCAGGGGTTCTCAACCCCCCCCCCCCCGGACAAAAAGCCCAGAGTGGAGGAAGAATACCTTTCCTCGGACCAGGCCTCCATTACTTCAGAGCATTCTGATGACCAGGAACATTCTTACTCCTCTTTCGAAGATTCTGATGCAGAGGAGTCCATTCCCTCTGTCTCCCCTGAGGATTACTCTTTTGGGGAAACCTTGCATACCTTGAGGGAACACTTCCACTGGGAAGGCCAAGAGTACTCAGACTCCAAGAAAAGGCTCAGGGATTTCCTCTTGCTCCCTCAGCACAGGCCTCTGGCTGTACCTCCTGTCTTAGACATATTAGATGATATGTATTCAGAGGCCAGCCTTAACCCAGATTCTTTACCTCCAGCTCCAGTCAAGCCTGACAGGTATTACCGGGTGCCTGATTCACACCAATTCCTATACAAAAGCCATGCGGCTGACCCAGAAACTATTTCACAGGGTCCCAAGGGAATTAAGGCCTCCACTGCCAAAAATCCATTACCTTCAGAGAGAGATTCCAGAGCTTTAGAAAGGTGGGGGAAAAAGGTATACACCTCGGCCACTTTAACCATGAGGGCATTAAACTGTCAGTTCCATATGTTAGCAAATATCAACAGTTTTTGTTATCTCAGTTGAAAAGCAAAATGTCACAACCTGAACAACCAGACTTGAAGGAGTTGCAGGATTTGTTGCATAGTGCAGAGCAAGTGGGTAAACATACCTTGCAATGTGGTTTTGATGCTTTAGAGGCCTCTTGTAGAGCTGCTGTAACAGGATCAGTCATACGTAGACATGCTTGGCTCAAAGAGCAAACCTTACCAGACCATGTCAAAGCTAAATTACTAGATGCACCTCTTCAAAAAGATGTATTGTTTGGTGTTAAAGCTGAGGAGGTATTAAAGAAAATGGAGGAAAAGGCAAAATCAATGCAAACAGTGAAAGATTTCCTACAGGTACAACCGCCACGTTTCAGTAGAAATTGGCCTTCAAAAAATTGGTCCTTTCCAGCCACAGACAGACCTCAAAGAGGTAGATACAGGCACCCCTAGAGGTAGAGGGCAATCTCAAGGATCATTTAGAGGCAGACAATGGCAAACACCTACACCAAGAAGGGGTGAGGATAGTTCACAGCCATTCAGAAAGCAGACCCAATGACTTTCCCCTTTGCATGCCAAGCAAGGCTCAAATGGCAGCACCTTTAGGTGGAAAACTGGCATTATTTTCGAAAAATTGGCATATTGTCACAAAAGACAAATAGATCCTGGACATTATAGACAGAGGCTACAGATTCCACTTTCACACCCTTCCAAAAATGAGAGGCATGCCAAACCTGCCACACAATCAAAGGGCAGAGGCACAAAAACAAATTTCAGATCTCATGGACATGAAAGCTATTCAAGAGGTACCTGCACAAGAACAGGGTCAAGGTTTTATTCAAGACTATTCCTGGTACCAAGGAAGGGCAAAGATTGGAGACCTATTTTGGACCTATCCTTCCTAAATACATATTTACTGTACCAAAGTTCAAGATGCTCACATTACAGCAGCTTCTTCCCATGCTGGGCAAGGAGTCTTGGCTGGTGACATTGGACCTCAAGGAGGCATACCTGCATGTCCCAATCAGACAAGATTGCAGAAGATACCTCAGATTTCTTGCAGGTTCATCCCATTATCAATTCTCTGCATTGCCCTTTGGCTTATCTACTGCACCCAGAGTGTTCACGAAATGCCTGGCATCAGTAATTGCCTTCTGCAGACTTCAAGGGATACAAATATACCCATATCTGGACGACTGCCTGATCCAAGCGGACAGCAAACACGCTCTTCTGAAACACCTGGCGTTTGTAATAATGTTGTTGAAATCTCTGGGATACACAGTCAACAAAAAGAAGTCAAGACTAATACCCTCTCAAACAATAATTTTCCTGGGTGCCAGCTTGGATACAAACACCCAGATGGGCCTACCTCACGCCAGAGAAACAAGGGCAATTAACTCAATACTTCAGAAAACTGGCAACCTTCACCAGGCTGACTGCAAGGAAAATCCTGCAGGCTCTGGGATTCATGGCATCTTGCATCCTGCTAATCCCATGTGCAAAGCTGCATATGAGGAAACTTCAATGGTACCTAAAAAACTTATGGTCTCAACACAGCCACAGTTTGGAAACAATCATACCACTGATTCCATGTCTTCAAAAGGAATTTCTGTGGTGGGCTCAAGCATGCCTAAGAAACATAGGTCTCCCATTCTGCAAGCCTCAAACAAATCAAGTCATCACAACAGACACCTCGGACTACCTCGGACTACGCCTGGGGGGCGCACATGACAGATCGGTGCATTCAGGGCAAATGGTCACAAAAAGAAAAGCACCTACACATCAATCAAAAGGAAATGCTAGCAGTAGTAAATGCTATTATGGCTTTCATAGACCTACTGCATCCAGGGCAGCTATTGATAAGAACAGACAACACTACAGTGATGTGGTACATAAACAAACAGGGAGGAACTCATTCATATCCCCTGTGCAGACTAGCCATGTCCCTTTGGAACACTGCTATGGAATTGCAAATCCAACTTCAAGCACAATTCCTGCCAGGGAAGGAAAACACACTGGCAGACAACCTGAGCAGAAATATGACAGATCCACACGAATGGAAGTTGTATCCTCAAGTTTTTACAATGATAATTCAAGCCTGGGGAAGGCCAGACATAGATCTCTTTGCCACCCACAGAAATTACCAATTGACAAAGTTCTGCTTAAGGACCTTTCATCCACAGGCCTGGAAAGTGGACGCATTCTCTTTCAGTTGGACAATAATGACGGTTTATGCCTTTCCACCTCTTCCACTGCTGGCCAAAGTTCTATTAAAAGCCAGAGCAGACAGACCAAAGATGTTTCTCATTGCTCCAGACTGGCCAAGACAACACTGGTACCCACTCCTGAGGAGCCTGACTCATTCCCCACCATGGATCCTGCCTCTAATGCCTCTTCTACTGACTCAGCACAACTTCAAAACTCTTCACAGTCAACTGAAAACACTCAATCTAGCCGCATGGGGAATTCCTTAAATTCACAGCAGACCTTACTCTCCAAGGAGGTGCAGGATGTCATTTTGGAGGCCAGAAGGCCTTCTACTAGAAAAGCCTACTTCGCAAAATAGAAATGGTTTTGTGTCTGGAATCAGAAAAAGGGTCAGAATCCTGGAATACTGAATTTACCTCAAATACTACAGTACCTAGCCGAGCTGCTAAGCAGTGGACTTTCATTCTCCTCCATCAAAATCCATGCCTCAGCCATTTCTGCAGAGTACAACACTGATCCTCCTTTATTCTCTCACCCTCTCTTAAGACAGTTCCTCAGAGGGGCTAAGAATATAACCCCCCCAAGGAAGCAACTAGTACCGGCTTGGGACCTCAATTTCATTCTAGAAAAACTAACCCTGCCTCCTTTTGAGCCAGCTGCTTCAACAGATCTGCAATATTTGTCATGGAAAACAGCCTTCCTTCTAGCTATCACCTCAGCACGCAGGGTTTCGGAACTACAAGCCCTCATGGCTGTGCAGCCTTTCATCATTTTCCATCAGGACAGAGTTTCCTTACGAACCAATCCTTCATTTATGCCAAAGGTAGTATCCAGGGTAGCCTTGAATCAGGCTATCCACTTACCTACGTTTTACCCTAATCCACAAAACAAAGGGGAGAGGCTACTACATTCCTTGGACATTCACAGACAGCTCCGTTATTATTTGGACAGAACAAAGCCTTTCAGAAAATCAGAGCAACTCTTTGTGTCCTATGCTACAGGTGCTCAAGGGAAGCCTATTTCCAAACAGACAATCTCAAAATGGATAGCCCACTGCATACGCTTTTGTTACTCTTTTCATGGTAAAACTGTACCTACAGGCATCAGATCTCACTCCACAAGGGCCACAGCCACCTCTGCTGCCTTCCTCAGGGGGGTTCCTACCAAAGATATTTTGGAAGCACCCGCTTGGAGTTCTGTACATACTTTCTCCAAGCACTATCACCTACCATTATACTCCAAAACTAAAGCGGGCTTTGCCACTGCAGTCTTGCACGGCATCCTGGCTCCACCTAGTTCCACTTGGTGCCTACCACCCCTTTATTAGCTTTGGGATTCTACCCATCTATTATGACTGCAGCTGTATGCACGATGAGCATAGTACAGTTTTGTACCTACCATAAATGTAGATGTTCGAGTGCTAATACAGCTGCAGTCCAGGTTTCCCCTCTTGGGACAGGCCTTATGGCTAACACCTCCTCATACAACCTCATTGGGGTATTCTTTTATGGTGTATTTGCTTGCAACTACTGTTTTTTGATTATATTGCATTTGCTTTACTACATAAATTTATGTTTTGCCTTCTTTCTGGGGGCACCTGACATCTGGGACAAGAAAAACTGAAGAAAATGGCGGTGTCTGGTTCTTTTATACCCCTATCCCACTGACGTCAGGGAAGAAGCGACGTCAACCGACGCCGGACCTAGACTTTGGAATTCGGCTGACCGAGGACCCGCCTGACAGCAGGAGAACCCATCTGTTATGACTGCAGCTGTATTAGCACTCGAACATCTACATTTATGGTAGGTACAAAATTGTACTTTACACCTTATATCTCTGTGATCAAATGAATAAAAAAATAAATTACTGGGACCATTTTTATGTATTTTCCAATGCTGGTGTTAGATGCACGAAGTTAGCCATTGCAACTCCCATGTGATCAAGTACACAAGACATGCAACATGCCAGTTGCAGCACATTGTCTGACTGTGACCAAATAATTGAGTGCGCATAACTGATGGCCATAGTAATAGTGCATAACTAATGGTTGAAGTAATAATGTTGTAACAGTAATGTAGTTCAGCTCATTGCTGTTAGACCCGTACTTTGCAACCCTTCTTTGTTCACACACCAGTTGTAGCTACTGTGTATATCTCAGTGTCTGATTGGGATGAAATGAATGAATGAATTAACAAATAAATAGTAACCACAGCAGTATAACTTGCTGCTGCTGTATGCATACAGTGCTGTCATTTGCGACCTCCCCCCCCCCACACACACATACACAAACGCATAATATTAAATGAAAAATTAAAAGATAATACATACTGCCCTACAGGATGTTCAGCACCTGGACCATTCAGCAGAAGATATGGAGGGAAAGCAGATACTTTATAATACAAAAAAAATGTCTCTGCACTCATTCCTTTGTAAGTCCATCCACTTCTTTCACTTTCATTCAGGCTGCCCCAGGCATTAGTCTAATGAGATAATCTGAGCCAATGGGAAACACCTCCTCACTGACTTTGTCTTGCAGCCTAAACAGCCTCCTTTAAAGTGTCATTTCTGATCCCTAGCACTGAAGGAGGACCTCTATTAAGGCATGATCACCTTATTCTCCATATGAGTAGGTCTGACGGTGAGCTAATTCACCCCAGTTGAGTACCCTTTTTATTAACAAAAAATCTTAACTCTACGTACAAACCATGAATTATGTTCTACAACCTCAAAATGGAATAATGAGCTGTTTTTTTTTTTTAATGCATCATTTTTGTGATAGTTTGTGGGGCTGTATTCCATCAGCCAGTACCACAATTCATTGGTAGTAACACCGAGGAATTGTAGTTTCATTCTAGGTATGTGTACTACTCCCTCACAGGTCAAACAGAGCTGATAAAGACATTTGCACCATATTGTTCAGTAAGTTGTCATCTGCTTATTGAGTAGATTTTTGAATAGTGTCACTGTACAGGTGATCATCTACCAAACTGGTAACTAGTCCACTAATGCCCATAAATGAAAAAAAGTGGATGGGGATTGATGTCGTCCATCAGTACCTTCGTTACTGCAATTTGCAGGAGTCGTACTTATCTGAGCTCAATTCCAAGAATTGTAACATGAAAAGTATTGATATAAGTGCATAAAGACAAAAGATACAAACCAGAAGTGACAGGGCTTTGTGATGGTATTAGATATTTGATTTGAGAATTCTTCTTTAGTTTAAAAATTACATTTTAAGCTGGCTTCTTGTCATAGAGTAGTGAATCCATGACAACCATACCAAAAGTGAACCAGGTTGGCTTATTGAGTGGTGAGGATTTGACCTAGGGAGGGATAAATGTGTGTCCCAAAGTCTGCTTATCTTTATCATTGAGAATGTCAGGGGGGTCTTATTTCTGGAATAACACTTTGTGGTGTTCTAGGGTCAATATCTGAGGGGAAGTTTTTGGAGCAGCATGGGCAGGGAACCTGTCAGCCGGAGTATGCATGCCTATGCCCTTTATAGGTCCTTTGCATACCTCACATAGTACTGGTCAGCAAAAGGTGAGGGCTGAGTAAAGTAAAATGTACATCAAAAAAAGCCAAGTCCTTCTCCCCATGGAAAAATTCATAATGCTTTACGGCTCTCACTCCAGCAGTTAATGGCTACAACCAGCCAAAACAGGGGCATAAACATCTCTGTGAGATGAGACACTGGGATGGGTTGGATGGTCAGGTGGGGATGACCCTAAAAATTTGTGCGTGTGTGTGTGTGTGTGTGTATGTATATATATATATATATATATATATGTGTGTGTGTATGTATATATATATATATATATATATATATATATATGTGTGTGTGTGTGTGTGTGTGTGTGTGTGTGTGTATGTGTGTATATATATATATATATATATATATATATATATATATGTATATATATATATATATATATATATATATATATATGTATATATGTATATATATATGTATATATATATATATATATATATATATATATATATATGTATATGGTTTACTATTGAAATATCATAGTGCAGGGGATCGAATGGCATTTGATTGAAAGTACAGTTACAAAGAGGCACAGTGCCGAACCAGACAAGTACGAATTCACAATAACGAATGTGAAGCATGAGTCGGTAGTCTGAGTTCGGTGTTGTGAATAGAGATGGCGGTACGGTGAGGAACAAGGAATTTGCCATTTTTCTCACTGTAGTGTGATCTCAGATTTGGTATATATAATTTGCAAGGGGTGTTGGGGACGCAGGGGGTTTGACCCCCAGCAAAAGGGTAAATAACTTGTGCCGTTGATGTGAAAGTCTAACTGCAAGTTATGCTGACTAGCTTGGTTGACTGACATCACCTAAAGCTATTTTGAATTACATCGAATGCGGACATCGGAGAACTGATGTTCACTGTTGGTTAGGACGTGAGATTTCGTATATATATGTATATATATATAGCGCTAGCTCAAAGTTTCAAAACTTTGAACTGCAAATGGTCGAGACCACAAGATTGAAGTTTTGAAACTTTGAAATTGTACAAATCCAATTCTGGTAACATCATAGTATGATAGAAAAAATGAGTCCCTAAAATAAGGAGAAGCAGGTAGAGCAGGAGGCATTTGAAGAAGAAATATGGACATGGGAAAGAAATGGAGATTTAATGTGGTGCAGTATTTATGCAAAGGAGAAAGTAAACCTAATATTTGAAGAGAAATACAGCAAAGCCATCTGGATAGGGAAAATTTCACAGTACAGAAAATAGTAAAATAAAGGGGGAAAGTAGAAAAGAAGATTAGCAATGGAGAAATTAAAGAAATAGAAGCTGAAGTTATGGACTACCTGGAATAGTAATGGAGAAGTTAAAGAAATAGAAGCTGAAGTTATGGACTACCTACGAAGTAAAGGATTTAGTGTTGAAAATGTAACAGCATGATGGAACAATGACTTAAGGAGAAACAGGTGGAATGGGAAGCATATGATCACTTGCCACATGAAGATTCTCTTCAGTAGGAAACCATTGCAAATGCACAGCAAGTGAAGGAGCAGGAAACAGTGGCAACTCCAATACATTCAATGTTGTGGAGTGTTAGGCCAGTGAGTAATGATTTCAAAGGACAACAGAGGGCTCATGAAGCAGCTGAAGAGAATATATCACAGGAAGATGTTCCAGACATTTCTGTGCAATGCCCTCAGAAAACAGAAAGCAAAGAATGTGCCCTTAGTTTAGAAGAAAATGATCTAAGGGAAGAGTTGCTTGATTTAGTAGAGATGGAGAGACATATTAAGATCTATGAACGAAATAGATTTAAAAGTCAAGAGGACCCAAAATGTTGGAAGTCTGATAAAAGAAATGAACACAGTAATTTAGACTGTTAACAGAAATTCATGTGATATAACAGTAGTAAATAGGATATATTATTGTACATCTGAATTAACAGCAGATAGTCTTACCACAAAAACACAGGACGATAAAGGAAGGGAAGAAATCAAATGCCATCATGGAAGTATAGAACAGAGAAAAATATAAAGCAATTAAGACAAAAGAAGTACCACTGTTCAAAGAGAGAACAGATCAAGAAAAATACTTGGGTAGCTGTCATAAAAGCAACACACCATATCAGAACAGATCAGAATCTATCATACACTATTGCAAATAATAAACTAAAGATATCACCACAGGCAGAAAAACTTAGAAAGCATTGCATATAAATATAAAGGAAAAGTACAAAATAAGTAATTCAGTGATGACCCAAAAAAGTTTTGTAGAGAATTCCGAAACAAGGCATAATGAATAGAAATACCAACAACAAAAGAAGGAATAGACACATTTTGAAGGAATATCTATGAAGGTCCTGTGGAACTAACAAAGAGGCTGAATTGATAGAAGTAGTAAAAGAAACCGTAAGAAGTTCAAATGTGCAGGATATGAAATGGGATGAAGTAATGGCCAGGGATATTGAAACAAAATAAAGAAAAGCTCCTAATTGGAAAACTTTGTGCACAGATGCAGTACCTATCTTCTGGCTAAAAGTATTAGCATCTTTACAAGATGGTTTCGTCCAGTAAAAGCTGTTTATATGTACATCCCAAACAGGCACCAACTTTGTTGTCAATAGGAAAAATGATTCTCCTCCTTAAAAGTGAACCTGCAAGCCTAAAAACTATAGATCAGTAACTTGTCTTCTGACGGTGTATAAACTGTGCACTGCAATTGATGCCGAAAGAGTTTATACTCATTTCGAAAAAAAAATGAATTGTGGCAGTAGAACAAAAATTTAATGAAAGTTAAATGGAACAAAGGATCATTTGTTAAAGTCATAATGGAGAATTGTAAAAATTGGAAAAAATCTAAGTATGGCTTGGATAACTGCAGAAAGGCATTTGACAGCATCCCACATTCATGGTTAAAGGAGTGCTTACAGGTGTATATGGTATACCCCGCATCGATTCATACATTACAGTGACCATGAAACAGTGACAAACCACTTTGTAATTAAGCCATGATAAAGGACTAATTATTGCCCTAGGGATAAAAATTAAAAGGGGTATATTCTAGAGTGATGGTCTGTCACCTATGCTCCTTTGTCTTACCTTTAACCCATTAAGCTGTCTACTTAGTAGATTAGATCATAGTTATAATTTTACTCCCAGAAAAAACAAAGTGTAAAGACTTGTCTTTTTATGGATCCTTTAAACTGTATAGCTCATCAGATGAGGAAATGAAAGCACAACTGGAGGTGGTCAAAACTATCTCAGATGATATAAGAATGTCATTTGGTCTTGATAAATGTGCAAAAGCAACTTTTAAAGCAGGAAAGCTGCAGCACCAAGGAATTGTCAGTCTGAGAAGTGATGTAAAAGAACTTGAGCAGGAGGGAGTTTATAAATATTTGGGAACTGATGAAGGATCAGCAATAAAACATGAACAAACGTGAACAAAACTTGGTAAGGAATATTTTAGATGACTAAAATTATTACTGAAAACAGCCCCGACATCTAGGAACAAAGTCTAAGTTATAAACCAATTCGCTGTCCCTGTTCTAACTTACAGTTTTGGGGTAACTGACCAGCCCCAAAAAGTATTGGATCAGTTGGAGAGGAAAATAAGAAAACTGTGTTGCACTTATCAAATGATTTATAAAAATCAGTGTATACCAAGATTATATGATCCCCATTCTGAGGCCCTCCTCGAAATTGATTACATGTATAGATCTGCAATCATAGGATTGCCTAACATATCTGCTGACCTTACAAGATCCAAACATGGTGAAAGTTTTAAAACATGAGGAGAACAGAAGCAGATGACTTCCTTGCTTCGTTTAGCAGAACCATATCGGTGGCAAGTGGAAATGGAAGTCAAACCAGAAGTAGACAAAAATCAGGCAGCAACTGAATGTGCCAAAAAACAGAAACAAACAAAAAAATAATATAAGGTGAAGGATCATATTAGAAGACAAGAAATGTGAAAAAGGCATAAATATAGTTGCAAGTATAGAAAACTCTTGGAAGAACCTCATGTCGATCAAGATCTGATGCAGGAATGGTTAATGAGAGGTGAATTTAAACCAGAAGACAAAAGATTAATATTGGCAACCCAAGACAGTGGACTACATACATGCTGGTTTACATAGTCCATTGAAAATGTGGGAGAAACAAGTGTAGGTTTTGTAAAACAGAAATGGAAACAGTTGCACATCTTGTTGCTGGATGTGATATGCTAATGGTAGAGGGCTTGTATACTGTAAGGCATAATAATGTGGCAAGACTGTTGCACTGGGGATTATGCCAGCATTGCAGTTTTGAAATTGAAATAGCTGGTGAGCATTGGAAACATAAGCCATAAACATTATAGGCAATGATGAAGTTTTTATCACATGGGATCATCCATTACCAACTAGTTAAAAATAGTTGCTACTAGAAAACCAGATATAGTAGTCCATGAAAAGAAAACAAAAGTAGCATTGATTATTGAAACTGCTATATCCAGTGATTACATGCTATATCCAGTGATTACAGTGTCTTACATACAGAACAAAACAAAGTCATAAAGCACCAGGATTTGCAGGCATAAATGAAGGCAATGTGAAAGAATACCCAGACAGTTCCAACAGTAGTAGGAACACTGGGGTTGCATAAAAAACAAATAATAATTTACAGTCTTATTTATATATACTACAGATGCATGTAACTCTGTATGAATTGCAGAAGGAGTCGTTCTGTGCACATCGCTGGTTCTGCAAAGTGCATTTTTGGCTAACATCAAAGATTGAAACAGTACTAATTTCATGAATTGTAATCATACTTTGACTTAGTAATGGGGCCCATTCATGTCATGGTATTATAAACCCAAAAGACTTGGAGAAATTAAACCAGAGCTGCGAGAGAATGTTGGGTGAAAGTATTGTTAGGGACTAGAACCTGATTTGCAGGGTCTGTTTCATATATTCGAAAGTTGACCATGTTGAACGCTCTAAAGACTGAAAATGCCAGAACTCGAAGTTCTGTTACTGAGATTGCAGTACAGTGAAGATCAGAATATTTGCCCTTTCTTCACTGTAGTGTGATCTCGGAGTTGGAATATATATTTAGCAAGGGGTCGCCCCCCACAATAAGGAGTTCGAGTTCCGGCATTTTCACTCTTTAGAGCTTTCAACAGTGTCAACTTTTGATTATATGATATAGACCCGATTTGCAGTAGCAAGGATGTCTCAGGAGACCTAGAAAGGAAAAAATAACAAAAGAGGATTGATTTCTGAAGAAATATGAGAATGTTTGGGGCACAAACTCAGATATAATTTATATACTGTTCCCTAAGATACAATAACTGGACTAGACTGAATAGAAATTATTTCACAGGAGCATATGTATTTAATTGAAAGCTTTGAGAACCATACAATAGCTATATCAAATCATGCACCAATAAAAGCAAAGATAAAGCTGTATTTTGATGATGTAAAAATCAGACATTGGCACTTTCCTGGTTTTGTATTGCTTAGTGGGTATGATTTGAGAATTATTATAGAAAGTAAAAATTACTTCTGAAAAGATAACTACTGAGTAGGATAAAATGAAAATTGATTTTAAAAACACTGTAGAAGTAAGATATAAATAGATATGGGATAGAAGCAAACGGTATTATTTAGAGGTGTTGACAAAAGTTAAAGTATTAATGGTTCATAACTTAAGTACTAGGCTAACTGCCCTTGTAGGCCATTTTAAACCTAGCCAATTTCCTACTCAAAGGTAATAATCAAATCCTGTACCTTGTGACTGTGAGGTAAACACCTTAATCATTACACCGGCCCCCAACCTGCAGAAGAATAATTTTGTAGAGGGAGAAGAGAAACAACTGCAGAATGCTACAGGAAAAATAAGAGAGGACTTTTACAATATGTATAAGTTTAGTAGGTAACTGTTTAGTAATTATTTTTGGCAATAACTGTAGACTACAAACTTTTTATCACATTATGATAGGCATCAGAAAGTAGAAAGAGTTGTAGGCAATCTGAAGGAGCCTATGTCAAGAAACATAACAAGAGATCCTATAAAGAGGTATTAGAAATGTTTCAGAAATTTTAGGGGGAAGGGGAGGCAAACATTTGACATTACTAAAGCAGAGAATGTCCGAGAACTTTTCCAAAGGAAATGGAGTGTATGAAAATATTGCTGCTGTTAATGAATATTGATGCAGACAAAGCATGTCAGCTAGGATTTTATGGGTAGGGCAACAGTATTGGCTTTCCCTGACAGATGATATGTATGAAGTGAAGTTAGCTGTATTTGTTGCTGATATTTTGCACTTGAATCCAGAAAAGGACATTTTGGTGTTGTGCAACAGTTTCAGATCTTTTTGGTATATTAAATGAATGAAGCTAAAACAAAAACTATAGCAATAAATTGTGCACCCACTCACTAACTGGTTCTGCAATGTTCATATTTAGGAGACTTAGTAAGATAAAGTATTTAGGTGTATAGACTAAAAAGGATTCTGTCATGGCATCTAAGTTATGTAGGAAGTGAGTAAACAGAGGATAATACAAAAAATATGAAAATGAAAGCTGTTGATTGTGGGTATGGATCATAATATACAAGCAGTGAAAATGTTTTTAGTCCCCATTTAGCTTTTTATGCAGATTGGATGTTTTTTTTTTTATAAATTGTAGAAGTTGTGGATTACAAATAAAGAAGTGAAGAAATTTATTTTGGAGATGGAGAGGGCAAGAGCAAAGTGGGATAAGTAGGATTTCTCCATAGAACAAGGGGGTTTTTGGATACCTGTTTTGAAATGTTGCCTTAAAGCTATGCAGATAGTGATTTACCATGGATTTGTATGTGTTCTAGTTTGTTTTGCATGTGTTGCAGTAGCAGTATTGCTTACCATAGTGCAGTGTATTTTCTTTGGTGGAATTAATTTCCTACCTTATACCCTCAAGGCAGAATCAGTGGGCATTCTGAAACCTATTTTTCTGTGAAACTCCACCTCCCAGCATGATGTCATATTAGTTAAACAGTGCTAGAGTAGATAGAGCTGATATTATTGAAACGTGTTGTGCTTTTTTCAGAGACGTGCAAAAGAATTTAAATGCACCAAATTTCACTCCCTTGCAAGAGAACAGCTCTTTGTGTATGCATACATCTGTGTCAGTGTAAGTGTGAGAAACAGCACCTGTGAGGATCATTACAATACTTATTCCTAATTTCATATCCATAGCTAATTTTCAAACGGAGCTGTACCGATCACTTTCTTCCTTCCCTCCATACCAGGCAAAAGCACATTACCCATTACACATACTGCTGCCAATCAAAACATTAAGAAAAACAGCAGTGCAGTTCTGTGAACCAACAGTGATAGTAGTTAAGTATGACCACAAAATGAAAATAATACATTCATCAGTTTAAAAAAAAAAAAATATATATATATATATATGTCTGTGTGTGTGTGATATATTTAGTAATTACAGCAAACGAAGTTCATTATTTCCAATTCCATACTCTTCGTGATTTCCCAAAGGCCTTTCACTGTGGTATGGAGGAGGCCACACAGCCTCCTCAACATCAAAGTTGCTGTCATCTGAACTTTCTGCTGAACTCAAGTAACGGTCATCCTTGTAAGGATTTAAAGCTGTCAACATCAGAATTCAAACCAACGACTTGGACATCATTCACTGCCGTCACTAGTAAAAAAAAACATCCAGTCCTCAGAAGTGCTTTTTGGCATAGAACTGATAGCTTTGATTGAATCTGTTTGTTAAGACATCAAAAGTCAGATGGCATTCCACAGATAATTACATGAGGCAGAGCATCACAGAATGAAAAACAATAGAAACAAGGGAAAAAGTGTTTGCAAACCATGAAACAATTATGACAAAACCACAGAAGGAGACACTGAAACAATAAAACAACCATGAAGGTAGAAATAGCAACAAATCACTTTAAGGTATATGCATAACTCAAGCAGAAGGTTATAAATTAGAGTTGAAAAATATGAAGTTCAAACACAGTGGTGGTGGGAGTTTGAGAGAAAGTGCCTCTAGGATTTTGGATTCAGTTCTTCTTTAAGAACAGTAATGCGTACAGGAAATTATGTTATTAAAGTAGCATAAAGTTTTCTAAGAAACAAGCCAATGCAAGAATGGACATTTTATTGATATAGATGTAAGCAAGTAGGGCCATAGACAACTGGCAAGAGGGGCTGGAATTTACTGGAGGAAATTACCAAAGGATTTGGAAGCAAGCAACTCAGGAGAGGAATTTAATGGAGTGGGATGCGGCTAAGCTAGAAGGATGAGCTCTGGTAGTGATTAAGAGGTTTTGAATAGAAGATGGTCTTAAAAAGGCATATTTAGTATTGCATAGAAAATGTTATGAACGAGTGGGTAAGGAAAATAGAGGCAAATTCTAAAGGAACAATGGGAAGAAATTTGTAGGCCACCCAAGTATGCAACAAAGTCTTAAAGGTTAATAATTTTAGCATGGAAGTTTTTACACAGGTATTTTATACTCCAAATAGATTTCAGGTAATTTTTTTCTTCAGGTTGATAGCAAATTTTAACTATATGATGGGGAAAATAAAAGAACATTGTTTTGGGAACCGAGCGTACTTTGACAGAAATGTTGTGAGGAGCAAATCACAACTAAAGAATTTTAAGCTATGATACAGAATCTGAAATACCTAGACATTGTGAGGCCTTACTAAGTTTAATGCTATTAGTTTCCCAAAAAGCAATGACTAGAAGTGGAAATCAAAATTTAAACCAGTCATAAAAATGTTGAATATTATAAAGGAGGTGGGATCTTTCAAAAAGGGAAGGAGCCAGTTTCTTAGAAATAAATTGAAGTGTGAATATAACCTGCAGAATAACAAAACAGGAGGAGGAATCAGGTTTAAGGGAAGGCAGAAAGTGAGCAATATATGTAGCTGGAATGAATAAAATTGGTAGAAAGGAAAGCATGTATATTGCTCAATGATAATGGAAACTATTATGGTTTATTTTTTATTTCTGTGAATGTACATTAATGCATGTTGCAACTTAAAATGCAATGATTTAATAAAGATGCCTAAAAAATTTTTAGAGTTGACCCGTCCACCGGGAGTAATCATCCTTTTCTTAAGTTCGGCCTGTTGACTAGTCACAGCCCCAGCATTTATAGCAGATGTAGCTGTTTTTGTCCACAGCATTGCCTTCTGGGTTAAATGGGATGTATCCCAGTAGATAAGCCTCCTCTTTTCTGACCAGATCATCATGTCGCAGTCATTGTAGAAATTGCTTCAGCACAGTTGTAAATCAGTAGGTATACCTTTAAGGAGATTTCTAGGGGCTTGCACAAGGGTATAAATACTGAGGATGTGCGAGCCTGACTACCATTTCATAGTAAGCTGTTGAGATGCAAGCAATGTATGTCTGTGTAGTCTGTCAGTTAATCAGATTGTTTATATTTTGTATTGCTGCTATCCATCCTGTGATTTACTGCGGTGGTGGTGCTGCGGTAGCGTTGTCACCTCATAGCAAGACGGTGTCCTGTTCGATTCCCAGCTAGAGCGTCTTCTGTGTGGAGGCATACGTGAATGGGGTGTGCCTTCGTTGAAGGTTGTGCGTCAGGGCTGGTAACCCGGTACGTAAAAAATCCACTACCAATCATTAGCGGACGGGAGTTCTGCTGTGGCGACCCCTAACCGGGAAAAGCCGAAAGACACAAACATTGCTGCTATCCATCCTGATGTGTTTCTGTGTAATAAAGCATATAAAGGAACTACCCCGCCTATTCATCTTCAGTTGTAAACCAAGGTGAGTGATATGGTGCCAAAATGGGATCCAGAAATCCAGAGTTAGGACCAGAAGGCACTCAGTTAATGGTAGAGGAATATAGTAGAATGGCTCATCCCTACTGCATGTATAACTTGCAAAAAAGGTCAGAAACGCATTTCAGGTATCAAAGCTTGCTTAAATGATTTCTTATATGCAAAATATAAAATGAAGCACTCTAGAACACTCTAAACAAATTTCTAAGTAAACAAAATGTCCAAAACTGTGACATATTGAAGAAATATTCGATTAACTATGGAAAATGTTTAAAGTGAAGTCCGAATCACATAAAATGTATAAAATAAGGAAAGCAATATGTTTTTTTCACCATGAGCTACTTTTTCACATTAATTAGAACTATTCAAGATATCCAAAATATACAGTGTTTGCAAGTTTGTGCAGTATTACAGTACAGTTATTTCGCAAAATACAGCCATTTTAAAGCATATTTTGCAAAGTACAGTATTTCAAAGAGTTTATTGTGCATTTGAATGTTATTACAAGTATTGGCTGTGTGTGCATGTTAATTACAAGGGACATTTTTTAGTGTGTTTGGGCATAATTTGTTGGCATGACTGAAGGATTTCGTAGACAAGCTCCACTTGTATTTGATAATAATATTGCTGAGAATTGGAGAGTGTTTGAGCAAGAATACATTTTCATACAAGTGGCATTTTCTGATAAAGACCATACAAAAGCATTTATTCTGATTAATTTGACTGGTTCAGAAGACATTGAAAGATAGCCTTCATTTGTGTATGCACCTGCTGTATTTGCAGGGGAGAGGGGAACCCATCATATAGTAGTATCGTCTGAGTCAAGGGAATACCCCGAGTGCTTAAAACATAAATTTAGAGAAATGTATAACCCCCCAAACAAATATTACAATGGAAAAGCACTTATTTTACACACAAGATCAAAAGTCTGGTGAAACCTTTGCAGCATATATAACTGACTTAAGAAATAACGCTAAAACGTGCAGATTTTGGTGATTTAAGGGAAGAGTTGATAAAAGGCTTACCTTTGTGTGGTATTGAAGATGATGCTGTGAGAAAGATTATGCTTTGTGTCAGTGATTTAACTTTGAATAAGGCCAATGAGATTTGTCAGATATGAGCTTACAAAAGCACACAAATATGCTTACAGTTGATAAATGCATCCAGTATCTTCTAAAGCTAATGTTGATAGTATGCAGCACGTGGTTAAAAGAAACAGGCCCAAGCAAATGGCAGCAATTGTAAGCCCTGCAGCAGTCACTGGGAAACCCCATAGTTTTCTAGCAAATTCCAGAGCGCACACAGTCTCAGTGAAGCACAAGGTTGAGTCAGCAAACAGGCATAAGAGAGAGGGCAAATGCTCATCTAGCCTCATAGTCAATTGTCATAATTGTGGTGGCAATCATCTGTCTAAAAGAGAAAAGTGCTTAGCTTTCGGTCAGCAATGCCACAGATGTAAAAAGTAGAATCATTTCCAAAGATTTTGTAAATCAAAAGAGCCACATTCTTTTATTAAAAGAGAACATCCCAAGAGACAAGTTGATGAATTAGAAAGCTGTGACCCTGCTTTTTATCTTGATGGTGTGTCTGTGCTTAATGGAACAGTCAGTGCAGTAGATTTATGGGCAAAGAATGAAGTATTTTGTACTGTTCGGATAAATGGCAAACCTATAGAGCTCAAAGGTGGCACAGAAGCTTGATTTGGCAAAGTGTGCGAAGCTTGCTGCTAATGGTGGTGAAGAAATTCAGACTGAATGTTCAATAGTGCTTTCATGTTACTCTTCTGGGAACAGCTATGCCTTGCAATTTTATGTGGTCAAAAGGCACATACAGTCATTATTAGGCCTTAGATACAGTTTGAAAATGGGACTACGTTTATTTAATAAGGAAGTCCATCATGTAAGCTTGAAAGACCACTGTTCTAATTTTGCCCAGTCTGTTTTCTCTACCTATGCTGATCTTTTCAAAGACATACTAGGCAAACTCCCAGTTGTGTACTCCATGAAGTTAGACCCTGAAGTCAGTCCAGTTGTCAGGCCAGCCCGGAAAGTTCCAGTACCTATGCAGAATAGAGTCAAAGCTGAGCTAGATAAAATTGTGCAGCAAGGTGTAATTTGTCCAGCTGAATAACAAACTGAATGGGTATTTTCCATGGTTGTTGTTCATAAGAAAAGCTCAGATGATTTCAGAATATGTGTTGATCCACGAAATTTGAACAAAGCATTGAAAAGACCTCCTCATCCAATGTGTACAGTTGAAGAAGTCACTGCTGTTATACCAAATGCCACTGTTTTTTCTGTCTTGGATGCAGAGAGTTAATTTTGGCAAATTTTGCTTGATCAAAAATCTTCATTGCTAACCACTTTCAGTACTCCTTTTGGCAGGTACAGATTTTTGAGAATGCCATTTTGGGATAAATTCTGCCAGTGAAGTCTTCCAGCGTGCGATGGAGCAAATTTTTTTCTGGGTATCCCTGTGCTATTATAGTAGATGATATTCTAGTAGCAGGTAAGGGTTAAGCCGAGCATGACAGAAACCTCAAGAAAGTTTTGGAAAGAGCACGTGAAGTGAATCTTAAACTGAATCCTCAGAAGTGCAAATTCAAGCTACTTAAAGTTACTTATGTTGGTCATTTATTTACTAACTCAGACTTATGACCATATCCTTCCAAGCAAACAGCAATTCTTGAGATGCCAACTCCAGACAATGTTCAAGCTCTACATTTTCTTGGCATGGTTAACTATCTTGACAAGTTCATTCCAGACTTGAGCTAACTTTCAGCACCTCAGAGAGCTGACACACAAAGATACATCTTGGTCATGGTTAGAACTACACCAAAGAGCATTTAATGTCCTGAAACAGAGGAGTGCCAGTCCACCAACTCTCAGATATTATGATGTTCCAAAGCCAGTTGCTCTTTCTTGTGATGTTTCAAAGTTTGGTCTTGATGCAGTCATTCTTCAAGGGGTTAGACCAGTAGCCTATGCGTCCAGAACTCTTATCCAAACTGAAATGCAGTATGCACAAATAGAGAAAGAAATCTTGGAAATTGTGTTTGCATGTTCGAAGTTCCATGATTGTATTTATGGTACACCTATCCAAATTGAAACAGATCACCAACCTCTAGTCACTATTTTGAGAAAGTCTGTGTATACAGCTCCTGCCAGATTGCAATGCATGACGCTCAAATTGTAAAAGTATAACTTCAATCTTCTCTACACAAAAAGTAAACTTCTTTATCTTGCTGATACTTTATCCAGATCGCCCAGCAATATCACTGAACAGCATGAAAATGGGAAACTTGATTTTGAAGTCATGGAAGTGAGACATTTTTCTTCCACACTTCTTGAGCTTAGAAGTCATACAGACTCAGATCCATTTCTTCAGAAACTCAACCACTTTATCAGTCAAGAATGGCCATCAAAGTAATATTGCTTACCAGTAGAAGTGCAGCCTTATTTTCCTTACAGAGATGAGATTTTGTTTGATAATGGTATCATCATGAAATGTCTAAAAGTGATTGTTCCAAAATCTTTTTGACGAGAGTATATTACCATCTTGCATTGTGGCCACCCAGGAACTGATTCTACCAAAAGAAGGGTGAGAGGACTAGTATTTTGGCCTTCTGTGTCACAGGATATTGAGAGAGTTCTTTCATCTTGTTTTGTGTGTAATAGTACTGTGTCTATATTATATTGCCCCACACCCCCCGTAACTAAATATACCAACTCTGAGATCACACTACAGTGGGGTAAAGGACAGTGTCATGGCTTGGGCCATATCACTAGATCAGGTCACATTTCAAGACCATGTTCCAGATACACGTCAATTTGGACACGAATGTCGTGTTTATTTGTTCTTGTCTGTACAATTGCATGTTTCTTTTCAAATGTCATATTGCGGGCAAGTCATTAAAGAGGGAGGATGTAGATCAATATGTATGTATATCTTTAAGAAGCTTTCTAGAGGCTTGCACAAGTGTATAAATACTGAGCACATGCGAGCCTGACTGCCATTTTGTAGTAAGCTGTTGAAATGTAAGCATGTATGTCTATGTAGTCTGTCAATTACTCAGTTCATTTACATTTTGTACTGCTGCTATTCATCCTGATGTGTTTCTGTGTAGTAAAGCATATAAACGAACTACCCCACCTGCTCATCTTTAATTGTAAACCAAGATGAGCGACAACAGTAATGGCAGAAAAGTCTAGGCCTAATCCTGCTAGGCCTTTCAAGTGTACATTTTCTAATCATATCCAGAATCGGAGCTGCCTTCATCTTGTACCTCTTTTGATTCTGGCCCATGTGTGTGGTCCCCATCTATCAAAGATACTGGAATCTTACTGCCATTTCTTGTCATTAGTAGTTGTTGAATCTGAAAGCTTTCCTTGCCAGTTGCCATGTTGCACAGCTGAAATCAGGGGATGATCAGAGAACATGAGTATTGCTTGAAGGAAGATTCAGGGGGTCAACAAGTCCATACGTACCCAGCATGAAAAACCATCAGAAGGCAATGAATCAGGAATCCAGGACTGAAGCTCTCAGACTTTTCTTTAGAGCTGTGGATTTCATCATGGACCTTTGACATCTCTTTAAGCACCCTTATATTATATTCAAAGAAATGCTGGCCTAGAAGGACTTTATTTTCCAAAGTTGTCTGATCCTTGAAAAAACATGGAAGGCTGCTACTGCTTGTCTTCCATTCTTAGAAATATTTCCTTGCATTGGTGATGCTAGCATGGGCATGGTCATGCAGATTTGTAGGAGCAATAGCAAAGAATCTGCTAGCAGTGAAGGAGGGCAAAGTGCCATGACGAAACACGCTAAAGCTCATAGCACTCAGTTGGTTAACTGGGTTTCTGATACAGCCCCAAAACACATTCACTTGTTGATTTAAAGTTTACTACTGTGATTCTTCCTCATAATGGGTATAAGAACATTCTGGAAACTACAGGCTGGTCAGCCTGACCTCTGTGTGGGAAAGATCATTGAGAACTTTTTTCAGGGAATGGCTAAAAAGATTCCTAGAGGATAGTAACCTGCAGAGCAATAACCAGTATGGGTTTAGAGCCAAGAAAGAGAGCCTATTAATGAGCATAATTTGTTTTTTGTGTGTGACCAAGGATATAGGCAGATGTCATCCAGTGGGTGTAGTCGACCTAGACTTCAACAAAGAATTTGACTGCTTCCTCCATCTTGGGTACACCAAGATGATCAGGGAAGAGAAATGGTAGGAAGATAGGGAGTAATGCAAAAGACAGAGAGAGAGAGAGAGATGTCTAAGAAAAGGGATTAAATAAATGGGGTATGTTAGTTGTTTGTTCTGGTTTTGTATCCTCTTGTATATGTGTGTCATGTGCGGCACTGGGGCTGGAAAAATGAATAAACCTCTTGTGGACAACACCAAAATGGGAGAATAGACTCAAGGGGTAGGAATATTTTTAGACCTTAACAGAGCACTATTTGGACCCCATTTAGAATATTGTTTCTAGTTCTGGACTCCAAGCAGTAGGGGGGGGGGGCTTAAACTAGTGAAAGGATACAAAAAATATCCAGAGTGATAGATAATGATCTAGGAGGAGAGTCACACAAGATAAAACCGAAAGTCTTAGGACTCTACTACATGTAATTCAGGGGAGAAAGAGAAAGAAACAGGATGTGTACACAAGGAAGTTATAGGGAATTATGAAATAGACTAGTGTTCTTTCCATTTGAAAGAATTCAAGATTTCATAGAATCATAGGACTCATAGGAAGTTAGTAGGCTAATGGCCTTAGGGCCCTTCCAAGCCTAGCCAAGTTATACCCTTATTTCCGTAATCAGCACCTAATGCCCCTGTCCAAGAGGGACACAGGTGGAACTCCCAGGGTAAATTTGCAGATGTTCTTCATCTCACATTGCTGCAGTCCTTACACTTGGGTAGTCCGCTGTCCTCGGTCGGCCCGAATATCAAAGTATAAGGCTGACGTCGGTCAAGGCGCATTAGACTGACATCAGGACGTCAGGGTACAAATGCGCATGACCGACGTCATATCCTCAGTCTTTTTTGCCGCATGGTCCGATGCAGAAGCAGCGTTGCAAGTGCCGTTCGGCGTTCTGAAATTTTTCGAATTTGGAGTTTCAGACCGAGTCAAAGTTGGCTAAGTACCCCGTTGGGGAATATTTTAGTCTTTTCTTGCCTCAGTGGTTTACCGGATGTCAGAAAAAGTGAATAACTGTATTTCTTGTGGGAAACAGATACCGCATAGAGATTATCATACTTTGTGTATTCCTTGTTTAGGGCCTGAGCACGACGTTGTTGGGTGTCGCTTTTGTGCTAGATTCAATAAGCGCACTATTAAGAGAAGGTTAGATTGTGCCAGGTTAGTCTTGAAGCGGTGCAATTATAATATGCCGTCGGATACTCCGCCCGCTTCTTCGAAGAAGCGCAAGGACAAAGCAGCTAAGCCCAGGCAAGAAGAGCCATCCGTACCGGACGCCGGTTCTTTAGAGGTGTCGGTGGAGCCGGGGGTTCCGCCGGAGGTTTCTCTGGAGTCCCAGGGGGAGACTTTGTTATTGCAGGATGTGGCCTCTCAGGAGGCAGGTCAGGCTGAAGGGGCCTCTCAGGTTACTGTACTCCCCTCCCTTCCTAGGGTGGTTAGGCCTTCTCCTTCTGTTTCCAAGGCTTCTCCCAGAGGCAGGCCAGGTTTAGCTTCAAGTTGGTGTCACTCCTAGTTCTTCAGGATCTGTGCCCAAGAAGCATATGCTTAAAATGGCAGAAGATTTGATTACTTTGATTAGAGGTTCTTTGCCCCTCCTGATAAGAGACCTAGGGTGGAACCTGAGTTGGGGAGTTTTGAGCAGGCTTCGGATGTTGCACAGTCTTGCGCTGAAGACTTGCAGGAGTATTCTCCTTATCCTGATTCTGATGTGGGTGATTCTACTCGTTCTGCTTCTCCTCCTGAGGATTTTTCTTTTCAGAGACTCTTCATTCCATGAGGGAGCATTTTAAGTGGGAAGGTCAGGACTTCTCTGATTCCAGGAAAAGGCTTAGGGAATTTTTGTTTTACCCCAGCATAGGCCTTTGGCTATACCTCCTGTTCTGGATGTTGTGGAAGATGTGTTTGCAGAGGCTTCTCTTAATCCTGATTCTTTGCCTCCTGCTCCTGTTAAACCGGATAGGTATTACAGGGTGCCTGAAGCTCATAAGTATCTTTTTAAGAGTCCTAGGGCGGACCCAGAAACTGTTAGTCAGGGGCCTAAGGGTGTTAAGGCTTCTGTTGTTAAAAATTCGGTTCCTCCAGATAAAGAGGCCAGGGCTTTGGATAGATGGGGAAAGAAAGTCTATACTTCTTCCACCCTTGCTATGAGGGCTTTGAATTGCCAGTTTCACATGTTGAAATACCAAAACTATCTACTTTCTCAATTGGAGTCTAAGGTAGATGCTCTGGCGGAAGGTATTGAGTGTAAAGAGTTACAAGATTTAGTACATGTTTCTGAACAGGTGGGTAAGCATTCTTTGCAATGTGGTTTTGATGCTGTACAGGCCTCGTCTAGGGTGGCTGCCACTGGGTCAGTTCTTCGCAGGCACGCCTGGCTGAGGGATCAGAATTTATCTGACCATGTTAAGACAAGGATTTTAGATGCTCCTTTACAATCTGATGTGTTGTTTGGTTCACCTGTTGAGGCAGTCTTAAAGAAAATGGAAGACAAGGCTAAGTCTATGCAGACTGTTAAAGATTTTTTGCAGGTTCAGCCTCCGAAGTTTAGTAGAAATTGGCCTACCAAGGGGTGGACGTATCCTTCTTATGATTCCCAGTCTAGGGGTAGATCTAGACGTGGTAGGGGCAGAGCTCAGGGCTCTTTCAGGCCTAGAACAGGGAGTTCACCTGCACAGTCTTCGGGTGAGGGCAGGGGTCAGTCCTTTCGTAAACAGACCCAATGACCTACCTTTTCAGCTGCCAGAGCCTTCTCGTCTGGCAGCACCTGTGGGAGGAAGGTTGGCACTTTTCAAGGAAAATTGGAGTTTAATTACCCAAGACAGATGGGTATTGGATATCATACACCAAGGTTACAGGTTTTATTTCCATACCTTGCCTCCTTTCAAAGGCATGCCAGACGTTCCTCCTCAGCAAAGAATAGAGGCTCACAAACAAATTTCTCTGTTACTTCAAATAGGGGCCATACAGCCAGTCCCTATGCCAGAAGTGGGCCTAGGATTTTATTCTCGCCTGTTCCTAGTACCAAAGAAGGGGAACACGTGGAGACCAATTTTGGATTTATCTATCCTCAACACTTATCTGGACATTCCCAAGTTCAAAATGTTGACGTTACAACAGCTTTTACCTCTGCTGGGCAAAGATCATTGGATGGTAACTTTGGATCTCAAGGAGGCTTACCTTCATGTTCCTATCAGACTGAGTTGCAGGAAGTATCTGCGTTTTGGCTGGGACTTCTCATTATCAGTTCTCTGCATTGCCCTTTGGCTTATCTACTGCCCAGAGTGTTCACGAAAGTTCTGGCTCCAGTGATAGCTTTCTTCAGGCTAAAAGGAATACAGATCTATCCTTATTTGGACGATTGTCTGATTCTGGCTCAAGGAAGGGACGAGCTTCTTCATCATTTGGAATATGTGATAGCAGTGCTAAGATGCCTGGGGTATTCTGTGAACGAAATAAAGTCCAGTCTAGTACCCTCTCAGGACATGTGCTTTCTGGGTGTCAGACTGAATACAGCATCCCAGATGGCCTTTTTGACCCCGGACAAACAAAAGAATCTTTCCCTTTACTTTCATCAATTGTCTCTTCTGTCCAGGCTGACTGCAAGGACAGTCCTTCAAGCCTTGGGGTTCATGGCATCTTGTATTCTGGTGCTTCCCAATGCCAAACTGCATATGAGGAAGCTACAATGGTATCTCAAAAATGTATGGACACAGCACTGCCAGGATCTGGACACTGTCATTCAAATAATACCTTGCATTCAAAAGGAATTTTTGTGGTGGGCTCAGGAATGTCACCTAAACAAGGGACTCTCTGTGACCCGGCCAGAGGCGAGTCAGATTCTAACGACAGATGCCTCAGACAAAGCTTGGGGAGCTCATCTAAATGGAAAGTGGATACAAGACAAGTGGCCTGCCAGACTACAACATCTACATATCAACTTGAAGTTTGCATTAATAGCTTTCAAGGATTTACTTCTTCCAGGGCAGGTGTTGATTCTAACAGACAACACAACTGTCATGTGGTACATCAACAAGCAAGGGGGAACGCATTCTTATCCTCTATGCAGGCAAGCAATGATTTTGTGGGAGACTGCTCTCAGTTTACAGCTAAATCTTCAGGCAAGGTTTCTGCCGGGAGCACAGAACTCCTTAGCAGATGTGTTGAGCAGACGAATTATGGATCCCCACGAGTGGAAATTGGATCCTCATGTATTTCAGAAATTGACAGTGTCATGGGGAACTCCAGACATAGATCTGTTCGCTTCTCCACTAAACCACCAGCTGCCAAAGTTTTGCACGAAAAGGTTTCATCCCACAGCTTGGAAAGTGGATGCTCTTTCTTTCAATTGGAGCAATCTTCATGTGTATGCCTTTCCTCCTCTGCCTCTCCTCCCAAAGGTACTTCTAAAGGTCAGACAGGACAAGCCAAGGATGATTTTAATCGCTCCAGATTGGCCTCGACAGCACTGGTACCCATTACTGAGAAGTCTGGTACGGGAGCCTCCATGGCCTTTGCCTTCGATTCCACACCTGTTGTCTCAGGAGGACAGTCATTTACTCAATGTCAAACTTCACTCTCTTCACCTAACAGCCTGGCATATTCTGTTTTGAACCATAAAGGGTCTCAACTTCCACAGCAAGTTTTGAATGTTATTTTGGAAGCTAGAAGGCCTAGTACAAGGAAAGTGTACGCAGATAAATGGAAGAGATTTTTATTTTGGAGTGCAGCAAAGGATTTTGATGTTTCTGAGCCTAATTTAAGTGTGGCTCTTCAATATCTTACTGAGTTACTGGACAAAGGTTTGTCCTTCTCTTCTATTAAGGTTCATGCTGCAGCAATTTCGGCTCACTATGACTGTGATCCACCATTGTTTTCTCATCCTTTGTTCAAGCAATTTCTTAGAGGGGCAAAGAATATAAGACTCCCACGTAGAGCTCCTACTCCTGCTTGGGATCTCAATTTTGTGTTGGAGAAACTCACTCTACAACCTTTTGAGCCTGCAGCTACTACTGAGTTGAAATATTTATCATGGAAGACTGCTTTTTTGTTGGCCATTACCTCTGCAAGAAGGGTTTCTGAATTGCAGGCCCTTATGGCGGTTGAGCCTTTCTTAATTTTCCATAAGGATAGGGTATCTTTGCGTACTAATCCTTCCTTTATGCCTAAAGTGGTTTCTAGTGTGGCTTTAAACCAAACTATTCATTTGCCTACTTTTTATGCAAATCCCCAAAATAAAGGGGAAAAGATTTTGCACACTTTAGATGTACACAGGCAGTTGCGATATTATTTGAGCAGAACTAAAGGGTTCAGGCAGTCTCAGCAGTTATTTGTTTCTTTTGCTTTGAGTTCTCAGGGCAAGCCTGTGTCAAAACAAACTATTTCTAAGTGGATTGGGTTTTGCATTGCTTTCTGTTATTCCCATCATGGCAAGGAGATTCCAGCTGGGATTAGGCCTCATTCCACTAGGGCTACTGCCACTGACAGCCTTTTAAGGGGGGTGGCAACTAAAGATATTTTGGAGGCAGCTACTTGGAGTTCAGTGCATACTTTCTCTAAGCATTATCACCTTCCACTTTACTCTAAATCTAGGGCTGGTTTTGCCACTGCTGTTTTACAGGGCATTTTGGCAGCTCCTGCTTCTTTATAGTTTTGCCATCCTCCCTTATCTCTGCTTTGGGATTCTACCCAAGTGTAAGGACTGCAGCAATGCGAGATGAAGAACATAGTACAGTTTTGTACCTACCATAAATGTAGATGTTCGAAGATCCACATTGCTGCAGTCCAATTTACCCTCCCTCCTTCCCCTCTGTAGTTAGAGGCGGTTGTGTGGGTTGGGTTGTAAATATTGTGTATATTGTATATATTGTACATATTATTAGTGCAGGGGTGGTTGGTTGGTTGTTTGCTGTCTTTTGGTTTTGACCTTTCTTTGTAGGGTCTTCTGACATCTGGGGCAAGAAAAGACTGAGGATATGACGTCGGTCATGCGCATTTGTACCCTGACGTCCTGATGTCAGTCTAATGCGCCTTGACCGACGTCAGCCTTATACTTTGATATTCGGGCCGACCGAGGACAGCGGACTACCCAAGTGTAAGGACTGCAGCAATGTGGATCTTCGAACATCTACATTTATGGTAGGTACAAAACTGTACTTTACCCATCCAGTTGTCCAGATTGCATTTGAAGAAGGCCAGTGAGGTGCTCTGTTTGACATGAAGTCGGAGTCTGTTCCAAAGGTGTGGTAATCTTTGGGAGACAAATCTGTCCCTCCAGCAGGTTCTGTTAATGTCAAGTACTAGGTTAAGGTCTTTAGGGAGATTAGTCTATGTACCATTTGACTTGCATATGCAGCATTTCCATTAAAGCAGGGGCAGAGATTGCCTTATATGATCACCTCTGAGTAGTCTGTATGAAACAGAGTAAAGTGACAGTGATGTCAGACAATCCACATAGGACTAGATGCTGAAGACCTTGAATTTTCCTTGTGAGTAATCTATGCCCAATTGCTGCAGGTGCTTGGAAAGGTACATACCAAAAGGGGTGTTGTCCTCAATTATTGGCCTGATGAGGAAAGAGTACAGGGAGGTTATATACCCTTAGTTATGAGATGAGCAATACAGAATGCCGTTCTTAACACTGTGGAGACATTGTGATTAAAGGTAAGGTTTGCTCTCGACCTGTGTGTCCAGGTCTGTCACCACTGAGTAAATACTTTGGGTGTTGCTATTGATATGGTAGTTAGCAGGCACATCGCTCTTACTGAAAGGGATGATAATACGTTTTTTTTTGCATCGAGTTTAAGGCCATGACTTTGGCACCGATCATTTATTTGTGTAAGACCCTGTTGTAGGATGGTGACATAATTTGGAGAATCTATGACCGCTCCCAGTTTGCAGTCATCAGCAAACGTCAGCCACAGATCTTTAGTTTTTGTTTATACTTTAGAGAAATGGATTCCAAACAGTAGAGGTCCCAGGACTGATCCCTGTGGAACACCACTGGTTACAGGTCTGCTGTTGGAGACGGATTCCCTTATTTTGACTATGTGTGTTCCATCAGTGAGCCAGTTAGCAACCCATCTTACAATATAAGGGTTGATGTCTAGCTGGGTGAGTTTGTCAATGATGCCTGAGTGGGGAATAGTGTCAAAAGCCTTGGCTAAGTGTAGGTAGGCTGTATGCATAGATTTCCCCACCAGCAGGGCCTTGGTGACTGTCTCGAAGAAGTCCACCATATTTATCAGGCATGATCTCCCTTTGACAAATCCAGACTCAGTAGAGTCAAGTGTTTGGAGATTACCTATATCTTTGTTGATAACGTCCATGATGATTCGCTCCATGGCCTTGCAGATAAGGCTAGTCAGGCTAATAGGTTTGTAGTTTCCGGGGTCAGTGGAAGCACCACCTTTGTTCAAGGGAATAATGGTGGCCATTTTCCATTCTGCCAGGATGAAGCTGGTGCTTAGACTATGATTGAAGAGAGTACCCAATGGTGTTGTTAATTCTTCTTGGAACCCATGTAGGACCCAGCCTGGGATGTTATCAGGTCCCATAGATTGTTTTTTATTCCCTAAGAGAGGGTGTTTATGACCTGCTCTTTAGAGATATAAGGTAGGGAACAGATGGTAGGGATGTCATGGGGTACGTGTGGCAGGGACATGGGAGTGAAGTTATCGCAGCACCTGTCGGCCAACAGGTTAGCTATGTCGACAGGCTCAGTATATGTGGCATCACTAACTTCCAGTTCTGCATAAATCTGGGCCTTTCTTTTTAAGTTATTGATATAACCAAAGAATTTTAGCTTAGACATGAAGATTGAGCTTAGATATGAGGAAATTCTTCACAAAAAGGGTAACTAGCTCCCAGAGAGGGTAGTACAAGCTGAATCGGGGGGGGGGTCATTAAGATGAGGAAAAAGTGCAACTGAGAGAAGAAAGGGGGCTACAGGCTGGTGCACCAGGCCACATTGGAAGGAGGGAAAAGTATTCTACTGTTTGAGTGCATGTATGTATGCATGTTATGTATATGTTTGTGTGCATGTGCAGCAGTGCTTTGCCTGTACTCTGGGTTAAGGGCCAAGTTTTCCTACAGTTAAAGTTTAATGTAACCCTAATCTGAGGAAATTGTACTTCCATGCTCCTTCTGCTCAAGCTGTGGCTCATTCAGTCTTGATATTTGCATGTATGTTTCTCAAACTCTTAGGGCATGAAATCTGGACAAAGCCAAAAGAAAGGGGGGAGGCAGAGGCCCCAAAATAAGAACAGATCTTAAAAATTGTTCTTATAAACTTAGGAAGTTGATAGAGTAACAGGTTTTGCATTAGCTTGTATTTTCTGAATGATATAAGGTCTGAAACTCAAATGGCTCTGATTACTTAGTGACTTCATTCCTTAATGTTTTGCCAAAAGAAATTAAAAAAACACACATTTTATGAGGAACAGACCAAAAATATGAGTCCAAATCTGGACATTCTGTAAAAATCTGTACAGCTGAGAGGTGTGTTTGCATGTGAGGGCTCTTGTTTTTTATAAACAGGATGCATTTAAAGCTACAAAATATTATTTGAAGAAATGTAATATCAAACATGTAATGCAGAAGCCTTCCAAGATGACTGCACACTGATCAACATCTTAACTTCAGCTCTCCTAGTGTGAAAATAGAAACTGAAAAACACGAGTGCCATTGAAACTGATTTTGGGATAAAATTCAGTTATTTGCTAATAAGTACACTGCCTGAATACCAGCTAAGAAGAAATTTGGAAAACCTCAAAAGAAAATCTACCAGAAAATGTGAAGAGAAAACACTGTCTGGGAAGGATTCTGCAACTGGGCAGTAAAAGCAATTCAGGCTTCAACTTTGGTTCAAGAGATGACTTCTAGTAATTTAGAGGAGAAATAGATGTACTCAGAGGTAATTAAAATAAATGAAACATTGAAGGAATGTATCAACTCAAATAAAAGGCTGAAAAAATAGAAGAAGCTTTAACTGGCTGTACAGATGAACTGATTGTTGAGTCTTTCGGCGTTTCCCGGTTAGGGGTCACCACAGCGGAACTCTGGTCATAAAACTGCAAAAATCAGAGGTTGAAATGATGAAAAAGATGGTTGTGTATGAAACTTCTCAAGGAGAGCTGTTTCAAAAAATGAGTTAGAAGACAAGAGTACACAGAGAAAACCTAAAATATTCTGCTGTACTAGAGAAACTGGAAGAAACAGACTGCATTAATTTTACAAAAGCACAAATAAGCAACTGAATTGGTGTTCCACAGCAGGATTTATTTGAAAGGGTACATAGATTATATGGTCCAAACTTAGCTGTGGGAAATCAAGACCTATATTAATAAAGATGCAATCATACCAGCAGAAAGAGTTGATCATGACAGAACTGTGGCAGAAGGGCAAAGTATTAAAATTAGAGACAGCAGTGTGTTTGTAGAAAATGATTATTCACTGTACACCAGGCAGAAGAGAAGTAAATTTATCCTAGCAATCAGGGAATGTAGAGAGGCAGGTATGATATTCAGGCTGCTGTATCCAGCTGTCTAAAGAGCATTTTGTGCTGGAGGATCAAAGGCATTTTTTTGCACAACAGGCTGAGGAATAAATAAAACGGTTTATCGAACAAAAATCGAGCCATCAAGGAGAAGGGGACTGTGCTTCTCATTCTTTTGACAATAATGTTCATACAGAGTCGTTGCCAGTGAAGCCCTTTCCAATGCTCCAAAGTAAAATGCTTGAAAGAAAAAAGCACAGAAGTTGGCTAGAAGAATCTGGTGTAATTTGGGCTTGAACCAGAGTTTGGTGTTGGAAAACAGAGATGAAGAGGAAGGCCAGAAATACTAAAATTAGTGATTAAATGGGAAACTGTAAAACATCAGTAAGATTTGTGAAATATGACTTTGTAAGAAAAAGGGTCTGAAAAAGACTGGACTTTGTTAAACTTGTGGGTGGACTATAAGCAATATACCCACTTTGTCAATAATGTTTAGAAGGACAGTGAAAGGGGAAAAAGTAACTGTAAGTAAAACAACTTTTGCTTTTATTAGTATTTGTGTAAAACATTACATGATATAAAGTGCATGTTATAAGTGGTAAAGCAGTTATATATATATATATATATATATATATATTGTGTAGACAGAGGTATTTTTAATGTTCATAGGAGATTACTTGGCTGTCACCCTGGAGATCATTTCAAACCTAGCCATTTCATTCCAATGTAACACCATAGAAATGCAAGTCAGTATCCAAGATTGCATTTAGTAATGACTGTCCATGGAGGGTTGTGGGTGCTATCCCCTGGGAGAGTCTTCTCGGTGACTGTCGTATGTATTAAAGACACTAGAGTAAACAAGTACTTTTTAGCTATAAGAAGTATAGGCTTTACAGTGTAACAAGAGAAGAAAGGCTAGACAAAATCAAGTAAGCTTAAAAAAGAAGACAAAATGATAAAAGCCATGAAAAATGCTAAGTTTCTTACATCTGCAAAGATAGTTATTTTTTCCATTAGCAAATGTTCAGTGGGAGTCGAGGTCTGCAGCTGAAGTCAGCTGTACATTCTGTTCTGAGTGAAATTTACAAAGTTTCATAGCTGAGTACTTTTACATGGTGAATTGTCTAGCTGAAGATGTAAACATTTAATCATGAGAGTTCTAGGCATTCTTTGATGAAAAAATACAAAGTTTGAGTACAATGTCAAGTAGTTAATAGAAACATTGAGTTTGAAATTATGGGAAGTGAGTAGGAGATAACAGGCTTCCTACTTTAGTGCATTTAATAGAACACTGTACAGTTTCGTTTTATTTAAAGAAACACATTACATTTTTCTTAGGACTAAAATTTAATGCTTTCTGAAAGCATACAGACTGTTTTATTAAGTCTGGGAAGGGAGTAGCGATGAGGGAACCGTGTAACTGGGAACATGGGCTGTAGCATGTGCAACCTTAATTTTAGGTTAGTAATCTCTCTGGATGCAGTTTTTATTTGGGGCATTTGTTCCTATATGGATGGTTAAACTTAATTTTTTGAAAATGTGCATGGTTTTGTGTGTGTGTGTTCCAAGCTGATAGGGGATGGGGTGTTCTGAAAATGTATTTCGTTTTTTCATTTGAGGATTTTCATTAAAACAAAAAAATCTTGAAAATATGACATAAGTTCAAATGGAGATGAGAAGAAACGACTGTATAAAAGATCAGCCTACTAAACATAAGTGTGCGTATGTAACTCAGAAGTTGGAAATACACATTAAAAATACTGTTATCTGTAATAGGTGAGAACAATATCTTTATCATATTGGCTATGCTGTCCATATTATTTTGGAACATAAATGGCCTTACAGGTATAGACAAAAAGGAAAGAGTATTGTCTGTGTCTGATTGTGCAGCAAGTGTCTGTTTGAGACCTTCCTGATTGGTCTGGTTGATTTTCAAGGAGTCTACCAGGAAAAGGTTGCAACATGCCTATAGACCCCCTGCATCATTGATCACCAAAGAACCTGTTTTCTCCTAAAAAAACACCAAACAAATACCCAATGGGTATAGAACTAATAAAACAAAAAAAAAACACAACGACCAACAAAGTACTTCTGAAACATTTTAATCACTGTTCCACACACTAAGCGCTTTCACCATCATTCCACGGCTTCTTCAGAGTGAGTGGTAGCAAATCCACAGACCATTTATATACACACATTAATTATTTAATCATTCAGTTTGCTAATTTAAAACACTTTTGTCTTAAAATAACATGCACAAAACAAATACATCCCCAACCCACAAGTGCAATATTAAGTATATAAAAACCATACTGTTATATTTGCTATTGTTGTGTACCCTTAAAAGTAACTAAATAACATGTGCCCTTTGTCTCAAAATAGGTCTTGGAGAAAAATCATTCAACCCAGGTGGCATGGAATCATTCAACATAACCTGCCATTTATATTCTAATAATTCCACCTTTAATTTTTCATCACCTCCTCTTTCATTAAACAACACCCTATCAATAACAAAAAATAAAAATCTCTTGAAGTTGGTACAAACTATACTTTGTGTATATAGAGCATTATGGGAGTCATGATTCTTAATAGCCCTAAGATGTTCACCTATCCGGTCTTTCAGTCTTCGAATGGTTTTGCCAACGTAAAATGCACTACAATTGGTACATGTGGCTAAGTAAACCACCCTCTGTGTATTATAATTCACTCTACCTGGACATGGGATAGTCCTATTGTATCCATGTACACTTACATAAGGTCCGTCATTAATATATCTCTTGTTCGGTATATATTTCTCGGAGGTACAGGCCAACACAGAAGGACTGTGGCTGACCAAGTTTGCAGATGACTGCAAACTGGGCACCATAATCGACTCTCCAGCCGACACAAGCATCATCCAAAAGGCCCTCATAGAAACAGACAACTGGTGCCAGAGCCATGGCCTCAAGCTAAACGCCAAAAAGTGTATAGTCATCCCTTTTGATAAAAACAAAGTGCCCACAAATTACCACATAGGTGGTAATCCATTAAGTACAGAAGAAGTAATTAGGGACATGGGGACCCAAGTTGATAGCAATTTCTCATTTGACAACCACGTGACCAAAGTTGTTAGAAAAACATTTTATATAGCCCCCTAATCATGAAGGGATTCACATCTAGATCAGGGGAGGTCATCGTGCCTCTTAACTCATCCCTCATCAGGCCCATAATTGAGTACAATGCCCCTTTTGGGATGTACCTTTCCAGACACCTGCAGCAACTGGAAAGACCCCAAAAGTACCTCACCAAGAGGATCAAAGGGCTCAAACAGATGCCATATGCTACCTGGTTCAAGAAACTCCAGCTCTACTCAGTGGCATACCGCCTGCTCAGAGGCGATCTGTGCTGGACGTATAAAGCCATGTCCAACCCGGAATTAATGGACATGCTGCACCTCAGAAAATCCAAATCCCATCGAGCTACGTGCTCGAGAGACTTGAACCTCAGCACTGAAATAAATAGGACATGCTGAAAGGACAGATTTATAACCCAGAGGCTCCCTTCACTCTGGAATAAAATACCAGTCCAGGTTAGGCAGAGTCCCTCATTGACTCTCTTCAAGAGGAATCTTGATGAGTGGATGGGAGATCATAGGTTTACCCCGGGTATCACATCTGTGTCACTGTTAGACAGAGGCACAGTATACTAACCTCGAAAAAGGGCATAGCAAAATTAATTTAAAATGGGTGGCAAAAGCCAAACACACTCTGGCTAGGCTTATAAATCCCCTAGGGCAGATAGCCTAGTATGAACCTATGAACAAACCCTACAGGTCCCACATCTGTTCATTTTAGATGTTGCGTTTCTCGGAATGTGTTGTTCTAAAAATTCTTTGATATTTCTTCCCCTAGAATATACAATTCTGGGGACACAACCTAACAGGTTTTTGAGTTCCCAGTTAAAACAAACATCCCATGCTGTACGTACTACTTCCTCTATCACTTTTATCTGATTGTTGTATTTTAAAACTAAAACTTTTGAATCATTAACGTTTTTTTGTTTAGATATTCTCAATTTTTCTGTGTTGTTCACCCTAAGTATAGGAGGAAACAATGTATCTCTCTTATTCAATATCTCTTTACGTATTTTGGTCAACAATTTAAGGGGATAGCCACTTTCCAGAAACATCTCAACCAATGTATACAATTCTTTTTCCAAAACTTTGTTATCACTAATACGTCTGGACAGTCGTACCATTTGCCCCTTCACTATACCCCTACGTTGATGTATAGGGTGACAACTTTGATAATGTAGTAAGGAATTACTATACGTTTCCTTCCTATATATTTTGCTCTCAACACCATCAATAATTTTAGTTAAAGTTATATCCAAAAAATCTATTGTTTCATTGTCCCATTTACTATTGAATTTAAAAAATGTAGTTGTACCATTAAGATATTCTACAAAAGACATGGCTTCTTCTTCACTGCCTTTCCACAAAATCAGGACATCATCAAGAAATCAATTGTATAATACAATTTTGTCTTTGTATATAGAATTCAAAACAAATTCTTCCTCCCAATGGAGCAAAACCAAGTTGGCAAAAATGGGGGCACATTTTGCCCCCATTGCCACACCCAAAATTTGATGGAAAATCTCCCCTTCAGAAATCAAATAGTTGTTTTTCAGTACCATCTCCATACAGGATACTAAAAAATTCACTTTGTCATTACTCAAACATTTACTCTTAACTAGACATTCTGTAAAATAGTTTATGCCCTCTATATGGGGTATAACCGTAAACAAGTTAACTACGCCAATAGTTAAGAAAGACCATTCAATATCTCCATTTTGTAAATTACTGAGCCTCTGCAAAAAATGCCAGGAATCTTTTAAAATATGCTGAGCCCCAGCCACAACCCGCTGTGTATTTTTGCCCACAAATGCTGCCATAGGCTCAGTTTTAGAGCCTTTGGATGAAACTATAGCTCTAAAAGGAGGATCATACATATCTTTATGAATTTTTGGGATTCCAAACACAACGGGGGTGACTGGGTAATCAACCTTTAAATAGTTATAATCATCACCATTTATTGCTCCCTGGTATCATTATACGTCCAACAAAAACAAATCTACCCTATGGTAGGCTATATTTACCTAATTTTGAGAAACTCGAAGATAAGTGGTGGGGTTATCCAGAATATCCTGCCTTTTAGCTGTATAATCAAATCGGGACATTATAACAGCCCCCCCCCCCCCATCATATCTGGTTTCATGATTCTTAATTGTCTATTGCCTGCCAATTCTGATAGGGCTTCCCTTTCACTTCTATTTAAATTGTCTTCATAGTGAACGTTACGATTCATTTATATCCCATTCAGCATCCCCCCAATACATATTTTCTCAAATATTGCAACTTCACTGTTATATGGTGGAATAAATGTACTTTTTTTAGTTGTTTTAGTTGCACCACCTGTTGTTGAATCATTTCCCAAACCATTGTTTACTTCCATATGATCTTTAAAAAATACAGCCAAATTTAACTGTCTAGCATACAATCTAATACTAGTATAGGCGTCTACAACATTAATTTTATGTTCAGGAGCAAAAGAAAAGCCTTTACTCAATAAATCATGATGTGCTTCTTTTATATCCATTGCACTGTAGTTGTATACATTAAAACCAGATTTTTTTAAAAACTTTTAAAGTGGGCAAAACATTTGCAGGTGTAAACAAAGAATTTCAGAAGCATACACAAAACTGTTGTCAGTAGTAGATGTTTCAAATATATTGTCAACAATTAATGTCCCTTTTTGTTGTAGTTGTTGTTGGACCACTGTCCCGTCTTTTGATATTTGTTCCTCCACTGTTGTGGTTGTTCCTGCTGTCGCCCAGCATAATGCTGGTTTTGTTCCAACCCTTCCCTTCTGTTCTGTAAATGTTCTGACCTCCTTAACTGTGCAGATCGATCTAAAAAATCATGTTGTTCTAAATCAACATCATCATCCCCAAATACACTTTCATTATGTTCATCATTCACATGAACACTTGTACATTCATTATATCTAGCCCTTTCACCCCACTTTTTGATACTGGGGGGTAGGCCATGTTAATTTTATAATCATGCATATCTCTGGATAATTTTTTAATCTTAATTTTGACACTTTTATCTACATGTTTTTCCAAATCTGTCAAAACAGTTTGATAACTTTTAACATATTGAAAAAAACAGTAAATCATTTACAATACTCTCATTTAAAGAGAGAACTTAAAGAGAGAACTTCTTTTTCAAGTGCCAAAAACTTACTTTGATTATTTATGATAATAATGTCCATTGTTTGTAACCCCGTTTTGTCATACAAGTCCACAAGTTCTTTGTATGCTTGTGTGCCCTCATCTATCCCATTCGGTAACTTCCATAATCTGAGTCCGTTTGGTACTTGCTTCAATGCCATGGATTTAGTTAAAAAAGCATTGTCGAGTTGCAGGCCTCTATATTTCCGACAAACGCCCTTGAACCGATCCAAATGTTTCTTTAGATTTAAAGTAGCCCTTCCTCCTCATTCGGGGCCGAGAAGTCCACTTCAGGTGGGCGTAGCCATTGTTTGATATCTCTTCCATTTTGTCGACTGCCTGCTTCATTGTTGGTGTCGGTAATGTAAACAGTTCGACTTGCGAGTCGGGTAACGTCACTTGCGAGTTGCGTAAAACGTTTTTGCTATTCAGCAATGCCGTCAACTGTTTAACTGAAACAGTCAATTCTGCTCCCGATGCTTCCATAAAAATACAAAGTACTGATGTTAGATAATAAATGAAGTGTTCCAAAAAACACTTTTACGAGCTTCAGAAATACACTTGAGTCAAGTGTAAACCAAAAAAACATCAAACAAATACCCAATGGGTATAGAACTAATAAAATGAAAAAAACACCACGACCAACAAAGTACTTCTGAAACATTTTAATCACTGTTCTACACACTAAGCGCTTTCACCGTCATTCCATGGCTTCTTCAGAGTAAGTTGTAGCAAATCCACAGACCATTTATATACACACATTAACACATACACACCTGTGGCCTCCTCCTCATCTTGGGATTGGTGCCTCGGTATTGCTTATGGTGAGAAAAGAAACAAAAAGTCATTGTATCCCAGTAGTGTGATGATGTGGTAAGACCAGCACTAGTAGTAGTCAATCAAGTGAATCCCCTCTTTTCATCATTTTTGAGAAAGCTAATTCTGTCTTTTCAGTACGAATTGTATGATTAGTCGCTGTCTATCCTAACTTCAAAGTTAACTCCCTAAAAACTTCATCCATAAATCATCTGGATCTACTTTAGTAGTGTCTCCTCAAGTGTTTGGCAGTCCTCTGTATAGACTCTGGCACCTTGAATTGGCATTTTTCCTGTAAAAGCACCCTTGAAATTTCACCAATACCTGGTTGCACACAGGGCAACTAGTTTGCAGTGACAAGCACTGCCCCCAAAGATACTCCAGACATATCTTTATATTCACACTGCAACTGTCTAATCAATAAAAAGGAGCCTGTTGCCATGGATATGAACTTTCCCATTATCTCCATTACCAGCTTGGTGGATATGGTCATCCAGACCAAATGTAGAAATTGCTTTATGTTTACTGACAAACAGCTAATTCTCAAACAAATTGATAAGGTATGTGAGAAATGTATTTACACAATGTCACTGGAGACAAAGCTGTTACGTAATAGTACTTCTAATGTCAATTAAGTTGTCAGGAATAATTACAGAACTAACTCACAAAGCAAGCCATCCTGGTAGAATCGCAACATCAACAGTATATATAACAGAAGGAAGAAAATCATGCAAAAATTAGAAGGTGTAGCACCCAGCAGGATAGAAGCACGTTCATCAAACTTACCAAACAACTTGGAGGAAAAACAAAGTCTTCCAAAGTGAAATTTGAGGTAAATTTGCCCTCCTAGGCCAAGGACACCAAAAGATATTCTTTAGCTATGTCCACAACCTCAAAGGCAATACACATCTGTGTGCAGAGCTCATTGTTAATAGAGCCACCTATACTGAGCCAGAATATATAGCAAATCTACTGGCAGACAAATTCAGGTCTAACTTTACCCCTCTCTCCCCCACAACCTCCCCTCAGAAAATACTATCAAATATAATTCCCCTTACTTATCTCTAGGGAACAGGTCTTCAATGCTCTCTCTAAGGCCAAGAACCCTGCATTGATGGATCCAGACAGTATCCCAGGATGCCTTTTAAACAGCATGAAACCTAACCTATCAGGCCCTCTGGAACTGCTAGCCACCAAACAGGATCAGCAGCAACAGTCACCCTCTGCACAAAGGTTGACCATTTGTACAGACCCTGAAAACTACAAACACACACACCTCACTAGTCTCAAATGCAAAGCCATCGAAAGAATTACATAGGAAGCTTCTGGACATTGGTCCCAATCCAGTTTGGTTTCATCAGGGGTAGGCCATGCCTACTAAGCCTGGTGGACGTCTTTGAGAAAGTCAAAAAAGCAATGGATGGGAGAAACACAGTTCACACTGCCAACCTTGACCTAGCCAAGGCATTTGACACAATATCTCACTTGGAAATTGTTGACAAACTCAGGAGGTTAGGTAAAAACCCTTATTTCACCCTATGGATAGCCAGCTGGCTCATAGACTAGACCCAGGAAGTTAGAATTGTGGAGTCCTCCTCTACAAAGAGACCAGTAAGCAGAGTCCCTCAGGACTGGTCCTGAGACTGCTCCGGTTTGTCATTTACTTCTTTGAAATCAAGATGATTGTCAGGGGCATCTGACTGACCAAATTTGCAGACAGTTGCAAATTAGAAGCAGTCATAGAATCCCCTTCTGACACTAATATTCTCCAGAAAAAGCTGACACAGACAACTTGTATCAGAGCCATGGACTAAAACTAAATGCCAAGAAATGCATAGTAGTACCCTTTGCCACCTGGTAACTATCATATTGACAGCACACCTCTAAGAGCCGACCCAGTAATCAGGGACTTGAGGACACACACAGTAATTTAGCCTGTGATATCATGTGTTTACAGTAGTGAGGAAATTATTCTATGTTCTACGTCCAAGGAGGTCATTGTTGCACTGTACTCAGTATTCATCATCCCTATCACTGAGTACAGTGCCCCCTTTGGTAAGCATCTAACCAGGCACATCCAACAACTGGAACATCCACAAAGGTTCCTCACCAAAAGAATGTAGTGCATAAGTAACATTTCCTATGCAGACAGTCTCAAAGTACTGGCCCTGTATTCTGTCTCCTACAGGATATTGAGGGGAGGCCTGTGCCTGGCATACAAGGCATTGTCAGACCCCCACACTGATGGATATCTTGCATAGCCATAAAACAAATAGCACCAGAATTAACCATTCTAAAGACTTAAAACCTTGCCTGTGATATAAATAGGACCTGCCAGAGAGATAGGTATGCATTCCAGAGACTACGCCCTCTGTGGAACAGGCTGTCCATCCATGTGAAGCAGAGTTCCTCCCTAACCCAATTCAAGTATCACTTCGACAGTTGGATGAGGAACGGGAAATTCATTCTTAGTTTGGCACCTGTCTCTAATGGACACAGCCTTAAATTGTTCATATCCCTAGACCCTGTTTGCAAATGTTTCATCTCCCAAGAAATGCGTACACTTATCAAGGGTACCAGACCCAGGTTTGGCATGCATGGCTAAGATTAAAAAGGACCTAGTGGTCATTAGCCTAGTACACACCTGTGAACCTAAATGCAAAGTGCAAATAGTGCTGCAGAAAACACATTTGGAAAGAATTGTGCGTGTGAATTTGACAGAGAGAGAGAGGATTTCAGGATGTGTATTCAGCAGACTATCAGGGACAAAGGAAAACAGGAGTAATTATGCTAATTTCTAGGGGGCCTCTAATAGTGATATAAGAGGGAAACAAAGACAGTAATGATATATTTGTGGTAGTAAGAGGCAATAGTACACACCTGTGAACCTAAATGCGAAGTGCAAATAGTGCTGCAGAAAACAAATTTGGAAAGAATTGTGCGTGTGAATTTGACAGAGAGAGAGAGGATTTCAGGATGTGTATTCAGCAGACTATCAGGGACAAAGGAAAACAGGAGTAATTATGCTAATTTCTAGGGGGCCTCTAATAGTGATATAAGAGGGAAACAAAGACAGTAATGATATATTTGTGGTAGTAAGAGGCAATTGGCAAGGAAGAAGAATTGTGCTGATGTGTATTTATATTCCAGCAAAAACTGCTGTTATGGAGCATAAGAAAATTTTGGGAGAGAAAGTCAGCTTTCAGCAGTGTGAATATTACATCTAGGTGAGGACTGGAACTTGAGTTGCAATAGTGAGGATGTATCAGGGGAACCTAGAAGGGAAAATTTAACAAAAGCAGGTAGATTTATGACGAAATTTATGAAAATATTTTGCATGGAACGTGTGAATTCAGTAGTGAGAACTCCAAATTTACATATTATCCCCAAGGTACAATAACTGGGCTACACTAGATAGAAATTATATTTCACAGGAACATTTGCATTTAATTGAAAACTTCAACACACATCCAATAACTATTTCAGATCATGCATCAGTAAAAACCAAGATGAAAATGAAGTGCCTTCTTCTTTCGGCTTTTCCCAGTTAGGCAATGGAAAGTGGAGAGTTATTAGTGAAGATAAAAATATCTTCAGAAGTTATAGTTAATGAATGGTATAAAATGAAAATGGACTTTAGAAACGGTAAGAATTAAAAGAGAAAGTCAAGAAGTAGTAGGAATTAAGGTGACAGAGGTAAGGTATTGCAGAATAAGGGGAGTCTCACAGAACAAGAAGTATAAATGCAGAGTGCTGAAGAGAAAATACGGGAGTAATATGGATAGTATGTATGATTCAGAAACTTTGCTGTTAACCAACTACTTTTTGATAAAAACTCCAGAGCACAAAAACTTTTAGCACTACTTGAGTGTCAGAAAATAATTGTTGCCAAACTTAGGGTGCCTATAACAAGAAAAACAACCAGAGATCCTGTACAGATATTAGTGATATTTTGGAAATTTTATGAAAGTTTGTATAACGCAGAGAAATGTGGAAATCAAGAAAAAACATAAATAGAAATTTTTATAGAAGACTTAATTATGCCAAGGTTAGGGGTAGATGAGGCTCAATAACTAACAGTTGTGATAGGAGAGGGACGAGAGAAAAACTTTGATTTATAATCAAACCTCAGGAAAGTATACAGGAATAGATGGTATTCCTGTGGAAATTTTGAAGTTAGGAGGGAAAGTGAAGAAGATCTGGAAGATTTCATTTAACAGTATTTTAAAAAGAGGGGAGGCACCAACAACTTGGAAGAAAGTTGTGGTGACTGTATTGCCTAAAGATGGTAAAGACCCATCAGATACATTACAGTTTTAAACCATGATTATAAAGCGTTTGTCTATACTACTTAACAGCGGCAAACATGTTGAAAATTTGACAGATATGGATCAGTCTGATTTTGTGCAGGGGAGACAAATATTTGACAACATTGATAGAACAGTGATGATCCAGAAGGAAGCAGAACATAAGAAAATACCGTTCTTGGTGGGTATTGATACAAAGTAAGCTGGGATTTTATGAGTAGAGCAGTAGAAGCATTTGCATTCCCGTTACAATAATAAGGTTAATTAGGGGGATATATGAAGGATCAGAGGCAAAAATTAATGTTCCTCTCTAATTAGTTGTGTTCAAACAGAGGAAGCAGGCAAGGGTGTCCTCATTCCTCTTTATTTGCTTTAAATACATTTGCAAATAAAATAAGGGACTCAGAAATGCAAGGATATAATTAGTATGGTAATGAAGAAAAGTTGGCCTTATTTGCAGATGATGATATTTTGTACCTAATAAATCCAAAAAAGATGTCTCAGTGTTGAATATTTTGAGACAGATTTAAGTCTTTTCAGGATATAAAATTTATGAAGATAAAACAAGGGTTATAATTGTAAATTACTTATCCACACATGGATTGGTTCAGCAGTAAGACATGATAAAATGAAGTATTTAGGAATGTGGATTCAAAAGAGTTCTGTTATAGTACCTAAGGATATGTGTGGAAAAGAACTAAACTAAAAAAAATAGAAAACCTGAGAAACTGGAAATTCTTTATGGATATGGATAGTAAGATACAAGCAGTGAAAATATTTTTGTTCCTTTAATTTTATATGTGGGTCAGGTATATTTTATATCAACTTGAGGAGAAGCTGTGGACAGAAATTTAAAAAGAATTGAAGGAATTTATCTGCGAGAGTAAGAGGGAAGATTAGTTGGTCCTTCCAATAGAACAAGGTAGTTTAAGATTACCTTATTTATTTATTTGGTATTTGTTTACCGGGAGAGTCCGACTGGGTAAGTGCAGATTTACAGTGGAAGAAAAGCTCCAGAAACAGAAATTTTAAAAATGTACATAGATTACAGAGACTTTCATAACAACAGAAAATTACAATATATGGAATAATTTGAAAAAGTAACAATACACAGTAAAGTATATTGCAAATTTAAATTGATTTTAGTGACTTTTGCCACTTAAAGAAGTATAGTATATGAAAAATAAACAATAAAGTTGTAACATACTATAAACAAACTGTGACATTTTTAATACTTGCTTTTAACATTCCTTGAGAGATGAAAGGTAGATTAAGAAAGGAAAATGCAGGAATACTTCATAGATATTGTTTACTCAAGTAATGGCCAGCAGAAAAATTTGAAGGGATATTTTAAAGCTACACAGTAAAAGCTCATATACATAACATGAGCAGAAGGTTGTAATTCGAAATGGAAAATGATAATGATGAAGGGGGGGTTCAGGAAATAGAGTGGGATTTCAGATGCAAATCCTTAAGGAGAATAACTATACAGAATATTATGTTCATAAGGTATTCTAAGAACTAAGCCAACACAAGAATGGAGAAAGGAGATTTTGCAAGTTAGGGGTACAGAAAATAGGCCATAGGGGGCTGGAATTTACTGGAGAAAACTGGCAAAGAAACCAAGGTATTGGGAGCAAATAAATAGAGAGAAAGATAATAGTGGGACGAGGCCAAGAAGACACTTGGACTGCAGGCAAGGGACTGCTTTCCCTACCTGGGATTGATATGAGTATAGGCAAAGAGAAATGGATATGGGAGTCATAAATAAAAAAAACATCTCTGTTGGAGTTTTTAATCAAGTCTAGAACAGAAGCTGCTGTTTAACAAAGGAATAATTAAAAGGGTGTATAAAATATTGCCTGATATTTATGGGAATCATTTGTAGGAGTTTAAAAAAAGATTAGGAAGAGAGACTGGAAAAGTAATTTAAAAGAGAACAATGAGAGGACATATGTATGGCTCCCAGTTATGCAACAAAGTCCAGAAAGTTTGGTATCTTAGTGTTTAGGTGTTTGCATAGGTATTTTATAGCCCAAGCAGACTTCAAAGAATTTTTCCTCAGGTAGATAGCAAATGGAGGACTGATGAGGAAGAAAAGGGTAACTAGGAACATGTGTTTTGAGAG